>NW_010128109.1:64077-77352 GCF_000699245.1 Pterocles gutturalis
CATACTGTGTGGCTAATTTGGATGATTTAATTAGTGACTCTTGCAACATGTGGTACCTGCCTTAAAGCCACAGCTCTTGGATGTGATGAGAACCCCAGCTTTTATTCAGTTTTATTTTTCAAGTCACTGTCTGTCTTTTATGTTTGCAGAACACAACCCGATGCTGTGATATCAGGTGATGAAAGAAAACAACCCAAAAGTTGAGGTTTGCTTTGAAAGCTCAGTTTGCCCCCTCTTTTTGTGTATTTAGGCAATAATTCAGCTGCATTATAGTTCTGCTGTACAAGATAATTGCAAGCAAGTGGTAAGAAACACCCTAAGGGGATAACCCTGGGGCTAATGTGAAGAGGTGTAGCCCCCGCACGCCTGAAGCTGCAATTTGGAAAAGGCAGAAAGGGCTGCGTATCCATCTGTTTCTCTGCCCTGTCCCCCGGTAGCAGAGCTGGTCCATCCCCTGCTGGGTGCACACACCTCTCCTCCTGGTTGCTGGAGGGGATGCAAGGAGCTGGGGTCCAGCCGGGCTCCTGTCCCGCATCCGCAGGACAGCTCTTGGGAAAAGAGCCCGTCACTGCCTGCCCCCAGCATCGTCACAGCGAGCTGGAAAAAAGGGGCCGTGAAATGAGCTGAAGCAGCTGCAGGGCAACTGCTCACCAGCAAACCCTCTCCGTCTGCTGAAGCATTAAATATTATCCTGCTTTGGAGCAACATTTTCTCGCTAGTGCTGAGCCCGAGGGTGGATGTCAGGTCCTGTTACGCTGCTAATTGGCCTCCACTAATAGAGAGCATCTCATAGCACTGCCCTTATGCTGGCAGGGATCAGGCTGATGGGTTTTTTTTTTTGGGGGGGGATGGTGCTGCAGGCACCCCCTCATCTGAGCATCCCTGCTGGGCTGTCACTGGGGCTGAAGTGAGCCCTGGGACTTTGTGTGACAGGTTGTGGTGACAACACACAACTATTGACTCAGCTGCCCGTGCCTCTTTTCCCAGCGAATGAATCAGCGTTTGGGTTTCTGTCTTGTCAGGAGGAGAGGGAGCTGTTGGAGCCGGGGGGATGCAGAGAGAAGAACCGGGAGGTGCTGTGTTTAATGCAAACTGCGGGCAGATAAAGTGCTGTAGATACTACCCTGCACAGCCCCTGCAGCATCGAAACCCTGGGTTTTTCAAACTGCACTTTCTTTTGCTCTTTCAGACTCATTTCACCTCTCTTTTCATTTTGGTATGCTCTCAAATGCAGCATTAGCCAGAAGTTGTTTCCTGGGAGGAGAGCATTTCTTTTTCTGTCTGCTAAAGGCTCAACCATCAATAACAGGAGAGCTCGAGATCGATCACATGTATCGCTATTTTTGCCAAAACTCAGGAGTAGCTGTGATGTGTGATGTGTGATGAATGATGGAGGAGCCTCCAAACCCCAGCGTACGCAGATTTTCAAAGGTATCCCAGGCTGCAAATAGCCATGAAGGGGAATTATGAAAACCGGGTTGATTTTCACAGAGAGATTTTAGTGGGGATTTTTTCTGCCAGTGCTTTCTGATGTATGAGCAGCAGTCGTTTCCTTTCTGATCAACAGAGGACAGTGTTCTTATGTTCAGAGACTACAATACGTCTTCATCACACAGCAGCAGGCTACAGCACAAACCTAACACCACGCACTGAAAAGCTAAAAGACAAATGAAGGGATCTAGCTTACACATCTCCTCTGGGTAAAATCCATCCCGTCACCATTGGGATGACGGAAACTGGATAAATGGGCGCCAAGTCTTGTAAAAGCCGATTGACTCAACAAACCTTCACAAGATTTGGAATTACCATAAAATCTCATCATTTCTCCAGTTAATAAAACACTCATCAGAACGGACTGTTACAACCCAGCCAGAGATCTGGCAATGACCATTCGTTTAATAGGGCAGCACACACCAGCGCTTGCGATAAAATAGCAGAACGCAAAGTAGTGTCCCAGTCATTTTAAAATTCTCCATTAGCAAAAAGCCATTGACAGCCCTGGGGACTTTATTTCAGTAAATAATGTGAAGAAAACTTATTGAACTGAATTCCTGGAAGTTTTTAGAGATTTCTGAGCAGAATGGCCCTTTGCACAGGATCCCCATGCCTCTGGTATTTATACACCCAGGAGGAAATTCCTGCCAAGAGCAGATTTTTTGCCCCCGAGTGTGGGGCTGTGCAGAGATGCTCCTGGGTCCAACCCATGGGAGCCCCTGTGCTGCAGGTGGCCTTTCTGCAAGAGGGACAGAGGAGCACGGGGTTAGGGTGGGCTGGGTCTCTGGGTAGAAAGTGTGCAGACACTTTTCCAGGCCATAGGCTCAAATAACAAAAAATGAGGAGTTAGGCTGAGCCCAGGATGGGTGGGAGTAAATTCCTTTCCTCTCAGGCCCCCGTAGGATTCCCTGTATCAAGTTTCGTAAGTCCTGGATTGGAGCTGGAAGGGAGGAGCTCACAAACCCCACTTTCTTGCTTTATTTGCAGTGTCTTTTTGCCCCCCACAAATTTCAGCTCTCCCAATCCATCTGGCTCACCAAGCTCTTGCTGGGCTGGTTCAGCTGTCCAGCATCAGACAAAATCTCAGTCCTTGCCACCAGTGGTGGGAAACTCAGTTAAGTTGACTTGGGATGAATTTATACTTTTAAACAAAACTCAGTTGAAAACAGAATTTTTTCTCTTTTGAGATGCAAATATGTTGACTTCTTTTCTAAGACCATGTCCATGCCCATGCTGGAGCTCCTGGACCTATTCCTGAGTGGCAAAACCAAACTTCTACTTCCCTTCTGCTGGTGTTAGCAAAGACTTTTAGATAGACTTCAGGATTTTGGGCTGAATACCTGACCCAGTGGGGTGGCTCACCCATCGCAGCTTAGCGAGTGGGGAAGTATCCTGTCCTCGGCTCGGCTCTGTGGGAACTCCTGGCAGGAATGGCTCTGGGCAGCAGTTTCCAAGAAAGAATTGGATTTAGTTTATAAATTAGTTCCTAAGCTAGGGGCCAGGGTCATTAAAAGAGGAATCTGCCCCAGGGAGGCTCATCTCTGTCCAGATTCCCTGTACACTACCAGAAATTGCTCACCCACATTTTAACCATGGGTTTGACACAAAATACACACCCTGAGCCTGGTGGAATTAAAGCTTAATGGGTTTACCCAAATTTCCTCTCATCAGAAGAGGAAACGAAAAAAAAAGCCTCAACCATGTTCCTCCTGCAATGTTCCCAATGTGTTCTTCAGGCTTTGCAGCCATTTATCTCATGGCATTGCTGGGCTCTCAATTCCCCAGGAAGGTCTCCCTGTTCATTGTCCTCCAGGGTTCACTTGCTCCTTGAAAAGTTCAACACGGGACCATCCTGGGCGCATTCCAGCATCCCGGCTCTGGATGAATACCTGTCCCATGTCTCCCACCGAGCCCGCTGGCCCTCCTCACTCTAAAGGGCTGGTGATAAATGGTTCCTCGGAGCAGTGGCAATTTCATGGTTCGTTGAGCACAACCACTCTGCATTTCCCCCCCCTAGATAATCAAGCTATTACTGGGCAATGAGGAACAGATTGCATCTACCGCGGCATCCCGGAACAATGGGCCATGTATCTCTGGCATCTCGCATGCTGGGGATGGACGGAGGGGATATTTGGAAGGGGGAGAGGAGGGCAGGTAATCCCAGGTATTTTAGCATCATTTTGTCTGCCCCTTTATCCGCTGCTGAGGGAAATCACATCCCTTGGTTCAGCCAGAGCTGGGCTGGAATGAGCTGGGATTTTAGCCCTTGTGTTTTATCTCACCTCTCACATTCCAGGATCAGTTCCTCCTCTCATCCTCCTCCTTTATGATTTACAATAGCCGCAGGCTTGTGCAGCTGATAAAAGGCGCTACGACACCTGAGCGCCCTACAATCTTTGTCTTGCCCAAATGCTCCCTTTTCTCCCACCCCAACCTATAAGATAAGGATCCATCTCCACTGTGTGGTGGGGAAACTGAGGTACGCTGAGCTGCACCCATCAGCTTCAAGGCACACACGACAAACCAGGTAGCCTGCTCATAGGCAGTTGAGTTTCAGCTGGCATCCTATTTATGGCTGTCCATGGAGAACCTACACTCTCTATGTGTCCATGGAAAGCATCCACAGAAAAACAAGGACTAAAATGCATCTCTCTGATAGTCTAAATTAATCTCTTAAACTTTAGGCATTAGTAGCTGTGGAAAGGGATGCAAAATATGGAATTTCATTCCATACCAGAATTGGGGATCCTTCATCATCCTCACCTTTTGCCTTCGCTTTCAAATCTGGCTCTGCTGAAATCTGCTGTGGCCATAACGTGAGTTTTACAGGAGAAAATTTTCTGATGTGACTATGACACAGCAAGATTTACAAGATTTTTGAGCATAAAGATGGTCTGTTTAAGACAGCAACTACTGATATGCAGATTTGTTTGTGACAAGTAAGATTTGGATATCAGGTTATTTCTTCTTAGAAGCAACATAAGTCTGTGTACATGTTGTACTAAAAATTATTCTAGAACTTCCACAGCAGAGCAATATATTACATCTTTCTAACTCCATCTGTTTTGTGGCTTTGCTGCTTCTTTGCTCTTTATTTAAGCTTTTGACATTGAAATGATTTCGTGCTCCTTGACTTTTCCAGCCAACCATACTACTTCCTAATGTTAACCATGGTAAATAAAATAATAGTCATAATTAAAAATAAACAGGGCAAAGAATGAGATACCAAGTCTGATGTGCCACCGAATCACTTAACAGAGGAAAAATATTGCTGCATCTTATGGAAAGTTTAATCAGGCAAAGAATTTCATGCAGTTGTCTCCCTTTAACCTTCCCACCCCTTTCTCCTCCCCCCGAAATAAAACCCTCTTGAAGTGAAATATTTATGATTTTAATAAATTAAAGAACATGGCTAATTAGCTCCATCATCAACACCCACTAGGCTGTTAAAGTGACTGAGAACACTGCAGTTTAATATTGCTCTGGCCAGCGAAGCAGCGGAGGTTCGGTTCACAAGACAATTCACACATGTTATTTTTTGGGGTGTTTCGAGAGCGGCTCCTTCCCGGGACAGTGCGGGGAGACACAGACACCATCCTCAGCTTGGTGGGCATGGGTTGTTGCACTGGGGATTTGATCAAACACTGTTGTATATGGATAAATGTCTAGCACCCAAATGAGCTTCCCAGGGAGCAATCCTGCGTCTAAGTGACTGCTCTTGTCATCACACCCATGTACGAAGAACCATCCTGTTGTTCCACCAGTGATCAGTTCCATTTCTTAGCTACGCAGCAATGGCTTTATCCAGTCTAAATGCACCTTAGACCTTAGCAACGAAATTTTAATATACTAAAGGAAATTATTAACATTTTCTAATTTGACTGGTAGAACCTACTAAAATTCTTACTGTGCTTATGCAGAGGTGGTATTTTTTCTCTGTGCACCCTTCCACCAGACAAAACAGATCAAATGACAAATTCCTCGCACTCATCATGGCTGGGTTGAAGTGACGGACATTGTTAATTGAGGGTGTCAAAATAATTTACTGCAAGTAATTAAATAAAATGGCAGGTTCCAAAGCCTGCTGAATTTTGATCTAAAGTCCATAATCGGGGCTATAATTTAAAAGCACTTGACAGAAGCTTTAATTAGAGAACAGAAATGCGAGTAGCCAGTAAAGCTCTGTGATGGATGGTGGAAAGTAGGGGGAGATACCTACTCATGTCTCTTCTGCAAGATCTCAAGCAGCTGGCTGATATGCTATCACACGCAGGCAATGGCTGCTCTTGCTCGAGGAGCACAGGTCCTGCCCCAAGCAACGTGAGCCCATGGCTAGAGCCATCAGTGGGTGGCCCCACATCTGTGTCTTCCCGTTAAGAAAATTGTTCCAACCTTAGCTCACGGCCCTCGGTTTTCCTTTGGACCACCAGTTATCTGAGAAAGGGATATCAGTGGCTGCTGATAGAGCATGAGAGCATTTGCTCATGGGCTCCCTGCTGGTAGAAGTATGAATTTTGTCACAGCACAGCTGCAGTTGGTGTTTGAAGGGTTTTTCAGAGGGTTGCAAACCTGGGTTTAGTGGTACATCAAGTTGGCCTGGTTGGATTTGCATTTGAAAACAAGCGAATAGGTCAGCCCCTTTTGGTTGTGCTCCACAGGCATTTCTTGCTTCCTAAATGGTTCTCCTGGGCACACTAAGTCGTGCAGGCTGAAAAACAGTTGTTAGGTGTTCAGAGCTGGGACCTCCCAACATGCAAAGACACAACATATGGTTTATTCTTCATGACAGTCTTGGCACCGGGGGGTCACCACCCATGTTGCTTTCTAATTCCCAGATACAAACCTACAGCCTGCCCCTTGGGGAAAAAGGAGGGGAGGGAGGAAGGAAAGGTCATGGTTGAGCTTTTTTGTAAGTTTTCTAATATACCACTGAATTACATCTTTACTAGGGGCTGTCAAGACCGGTTATGTCAATGTGGAGTTGCTGTTGCTGGCCACCACTCTGGGGGGATACGTCTTTGGGGAGATGAATTTGTTGCATCTGCATTTTTGGCTTGTCCAGGGTGTGCAGGTTGGATCTAGCTGGGTCTAAGTTAAATAACTGACAAAATATCCCACATATGACCTGCAGAGTTGTGATATGTGCTCTCCTTCTGCACTCAACCTGTATCAGGATGAAAACAAACGAGTGAGTGCAAGGGCACAATTCAGTCCAAACATTGGAAAGGAGAGATAATGTGATGCATTTGCAAAGAGAAGAAGGAAAGGAAAGGAGACCCTGGTCTTTCTGTACCTTGTATCAGGATCAACACATGTCTAAAGATTGAGCTGAGATATTAAAAGGTCAGAGTAAAATCAATGTAAGAGTTCAGTGCCCCGAACACTGAGCAATGGAATTCAAAGCCAAAACTGGGCCACCTTTTGGCCAGATGAATAATCCTATGTTCTCTCGACTAAACTGCTCCCATTGCCTGAGTGGAGTCGTATAAGGCTCACTGGAGCACCTCTGTATTTCACAGCAGTGTGAAGACATCACCAAAGACAGAGTTACCGTGTGGGTCAGGTCTTTGCTAGTTAAGTTCATATGGAGCCCTGTAATTTCTGTTCCTGGCTCATGCTTTCAAAGGAAGGACGATCTCTTTGATGCAGGCAGAAGCTGAAGGAGACAGGAGTCTGCAAACCAGGTGATACACTCATTTGCAATTTCAGCTCTTCCGTAGTGGTGTCAGCTGGGAAAGGGGTGAAAAGAGAGAACCTGGCAGCCCCGGCCGGTGCATTTTTACATACGTCAGTGGAATAAAAATATTGTTTCGGCAGTTATATTGACGCTATTAAAACAGAGTTCAAGGAACAGTGCCAATCTTCTGTTACCAAAACTATAATGCACTAAACTGTCCAGCTTGAACGATAACTGGGGGCCACTCAAAGAGCGACCATCTGCCAGAATTGGGAGCACAAGTGTCTGATTGCTGGGGATGTTGAGAGAGGCTGTTTCCCCACAAAACCTCTGCTATGGCTCTCAAGTGAGAACATATCATCAGAAAATGGAGATCCAGTACAACAATCATGATTCATTAGTATCGTATCTGAGAATTTATTTCCTTTAATAGGTCTTCACTATTAAGACTTCACTGGTCTTAATTTGCTTTGCCAAAGGGGAACAGAGGAGACAAATCTGTAATTTTCATGGCTTCAGGCTGATTCAGCTCAAGATGAGATCAATGGAAATTGATGGACACTCCTGTGTCCATCTTTAGGACCCCCCAGAAATTATACAGAACAAGAGGAAGAAGTGTTTCTACCCTCTCCAGGCCCTCAGAAATATAGTGATGACTATTTTGATGGAGTGTAGCAAGTGCAGTGTGATAACGGAAAATAATTTTAAAAGAGGAGGAAAAAACATTCTTGCTGAGGCTTATTTCAGCTTAATGATGTTTAATGAATCGGCAAAGCCCAGCTTAGGAAAAAAAAAAAGCAAACTTTATGTATCTGGATCTTAATGATTAATAATTCTCCACGGCTAGGATGCCAGAGTAAACATAATTAACACTTTTTAACCAATTGACTTTAGTTTTCCGTGGCCAATAAAGTTTGAAGAATTTTCTTTGGATCCAGTTACATGATCGTTGCCTGTGAGGGATGACAGTCCACTGTATATCCACAGAGAGGACAAAGTAAATGGCCTAGAAAGCTCCAAAACGTGTTTTTCACATCAGTAAAGATGGAGATTTTTAATGATGATGTAACAATGTCAAACATCATAAAAAGTCCTTGGAGAAACGGACCTTAGCTACTCAGGCTTGTGTGGAAATGGAGGCAAGGAGCTGTGTATTGTGTGTTGACTTGAAACATTACGGTCTGCCTAACTTACAATGGCAGTGCTGGAGACAAAAAAAACAAATGAAGGACAAATCAGTCCTGACACCCTTTTAAAAATAAGACCTCAACTGGTTTCAAATTTTTAACATCTTCTGACATTTTGGAGGTTTTTGCTAATTCTCCAAAACCTTAAAAGCACTTTTCCTCTCACTGGCCAATTCCGATTCCCATTCAGATGCCACATCTATTATTTAAGAGTCCTACTAAAAATGCCAAAAATGCTAATCAAGCCATGACTCATGCCAAAAGCTCAAGTGATTCATATTATATTTGGAGACTGAGAATTAACCAATCATTCAACTCAATGCAAAAAGAATGTTTCACATTTAACGTTAATGTTTAATGCTTTAAAACACAAATCTTGCTGATTTTGTGGGGGTCTTTTGGGAGGTTGAAGGTGGAACTGCGTGAGAATAGCTATCTGCATCTGGTGACCTACTCTCATTCCTGCAAACGTTGGACTTTTCTCAATTTTTCTCCCCGTCTATACCTTTTTCCTGGCAGAGCTGGCCATGTAGGCTCTCTCTCAAATCCAAGTCAGGCATGACACAGGGACTTATTTAGAAAGGGCTGGCTTGGGACAACCCTGGTGAATTTGGTGGACATGGTGTTGGGAAAGGGGCAGCAGCCTCCATGTAGTAGGTGGCTAAGAGCAGAAGGTCAGAGCCACATCTGGAAAAGGCACATCTGGGGCTGGGACAGGAGGTCCCTCTATTTACACAGATGGCTGTAGACAAACCTGTCCAGGCTGTCATCTGGGCTGGATATGTTTCTCCTGCGCCTGGAAGCCACATGACCGTGTTAGGGTCATGCTATGCCCAAGCTAATATAGTGATGCAACTGTGCAACTGGTAGTTTCTTCTGACCCTCAGAAGGTCTGTGTTGATCCCTCAGAAAGATGGCTGGAAGGGTGGTTAAAAACATCAAAGTGTTACAGAGAAAGTCAAAAATTGTTCTCCTAAAAAAGCACTAACAGACTTTTTTTTTTTTTTTTTTTTTACTGGGTTGTACTCTGACTCAGTGTAGCCCCTTTAACTCAAACGAGACATTGCTTTTAACATGAAATATTTAATTTTCCTTCCCTATATGGCACAAGCAGGATGCTGTTCCCTTGCATCATGTCTCATAGTAAAAGTCCTGACTTTGTCTGTACAAAAGCACTCTGGATGCTGCAATTTTTTCCCCCCTCGGCATCCAAAACACATCACACCCCATGTTAACAAGAGGTGTTGAAAAGCCCAGCCTTCGCAGGTTCACTCTCAGCCCGGCAGCAGGCATAGTATCTGCTTGATAACACCGACTGGGCACTGCTCCACATCTGGCATATGCAAGGTTTTATTGTGTGCCCCTCTTTGCTCCTGTTCCTCCTTCCCCATGGTATTTTTCAGTGGATGGCAGAGGTCTGGGGGAATTACAGGAATTTTGGCAGCCTTAATTGAAATGCTGGGAGCTGATGGAAATGCAGAAGGACATGCACACTTACAGGAGCTCTTACAACCTGTAGCAATGCATGGATTTCCTGGAGCAAAGTGAAACCAAAGGGACCTGTTTCCTTTTAATCCATCGCCTGCTCCCACACCGTGGTACAAGCTCTCCTATCTTGCTGTGACACCGCCAGCTGATGTAGCCTATGGGGGTCCATCTATGCGTGAACTGTGAGTCTTCTGGAAAAGTAGTTGCTCCTTTCCTACTAGTGAATGGGACTGGTTAGGGAGATTTTGACAAGATATCAACTTCTTCAAAAGATGTGTCACTCTTGAGAGTAATTTTTAAAGGAAAAGAAAGAAAAAAAGCATTAAAACCAACTCTAGCTACTGACTCAGGTCTTTGTTAAACCGGGGCTTGTAAACCCTTTTGTTATATTTCACTGTGCTGCACATACAAATCCAAGAGTGAAGAGATCTCAGGTGTCTTCAAAACAAAATGAGGACCAAGTCCTAAACCTGTTGTGTGACAGGTTCTTTATTTACCCATCCAATCTGTAGGATCTTCAGATGACTTGGATGGCTTTATACAATGATTTTTTGTAGACATAGCAACCCATTCACATGTGGCCTTGATGCTGAGCAACCCTGTACTCTTGAAAGTGAGTTCACTCCTGGGCTCGAGCCATGGCTGTCTTTCCCCCAGGACAATCCCGTATGAGCAGACAGTTCCTTCGAACAGACTTCCTCATTGTGCTACACAACTGCACTCGTGGCAAGGGAAATGCTGGTGATTTGAAACATTTTTTTTTTTTCCAAGAAAAACACTGATTCAAGCTCATCAGCTTGGAATTAACTCGTTTCAGGATATGAAGGCTGGAGCAAAGCAAAGATCAGAATTAACAAAAAATCATTGACACAGGGGTGAAAAAAAAAAAACAAACATTCAAACTCTCAGAAACTGTTTGAAATAAAATCTACAACAATCTGGGCCAGGGTTGGCAGCAAAAAGGTATTTCAGACCTTCAACAATGGTTTTTCCATGATCTTACAAGGGGTTCATTGTCCAATAAGTGCTATTATGGATTCAAACAAGGATTACTCTTCCAAGCCTAAAATGCATTGTTCTTTTGTTATATGCACTTTCTGTCCATGAAGTCATGGCAAGATGCTGAGGCTTCAGACTAACAGCAAACACTGGCTGTGATGTGATATTTCCACTTGGCTCCCCTCCCAATGGCTCCTGCTAGAGCCATTGTTCTCAACGACCGCCATCCATAAAAAGTGACAACAGCAAAGCACCTACTTCCTGAGTCCCTCGCTAAGTCCTACACATTTGGCATCTGCATCTCAAAATGGCGAGCTGGTGTTCCCAAAACACTCCTGCGTTTTTCAGAACTGTTGTGACCCTTTTACTAGGAGCAGTTTTTCTCATGACTACAACTCTGGTAGTAATTAATGCTCTTCACGTCAGCCTGGGATGTTTCAAAATGCTCGGAGTGGTTGGGAGCTTATGTTCTACCAGCCCAACTCCTATAAAAAAACCCCAGCTTATCTCTAAAAAAACTATTTAGCCCTGCTCCAACGTCACTTTATTCATCTTTTGAGTGCTCCTAACAGAAAGTAACAAAATCTACTGCTTCATTTGGCACTGGAGCAAAGTCTTGAGCGTGCGTAAGCCGCCAGGGAGCCCGCCGGGCTGTGCCAGCTTTCACCAGCTGAGCATCGTACCAGCAATGGTTTCAGTGTTCCTGGACTTCCAACCCCCTGATGTTTGCTTCAAGTTTCAGACTGAAAGAGCACAAGAAACTCAACATAAAACTCAGACTGTAAATTTGACTTTCCCTTGGTCTCCAATCAGAACCATAAATCAAGCCCAGATTTGCTTTGAACTTGGTCGCGCTTGCCCCAGAAAGTTCAGGAACTTTAATGATCCTTTGGGACAGAGTCAAGCCCATTTTAGAGCATTTACAAATAAAACATCAAACTGGATGAATTTTATGTGGTTTTGCTGCGTGCCTTTGGCACAACTCTGGCAAACCTGACAAGGATCCAATTCAAGTGAAAATAAAGATAAACTGGGCATTCTCCTGATGTCATCGGACAGCAAGCAAACAAACAAGCTGAAAACATCTTAAGGATTTATTCGGTTTCGTTTTGTTAGAACTTTATCAGCATAATGGGACTGGTTCTGCTTTCCTCTGCAATGATGTAAATCGGGAGTAAAGCCATACTTCAGCTGTGATGGTTGTCGGGCTCAGATAAAGCTTTTCAGATCTTTTCTCTGTGGGCTTGAAATGTCTGGCCAAATACGGTTTTGGATCCAAGTTAATAGTCTCTCTGTGAAAATGCTGGAGAGCCCCAAAGACATCTGTATTACTTTGCTGCGCTGGGACAGAGAAGGTTTTGAAATACAGCTTTTCCGTTTAAACAGGTTCTGCTGCCACTTCTCAGGTGATGCTCATTGGTTTCAACGAGAGAAAACCTGAAGCAAACAAAGTAAATCTCCCCCTGCAGGGAGGTGAACGCGATCTGCCCAGATCTGTTCTCCAAAAAGTCGCTGATGTTTCTTCTAAACATTCTCAATGCAGCTAACCATTTTACGTTAATGTTGAGACAAAACAAGAGATAGAATGTATTTTTTGTGGTTTATAAATACACGTTGTGTCCAAAAATCTTACAGCATGTTTAAAAGAGGCTTGCCAAGTGTTCATAGCGCTTATCTTAAAATGTGCCTGTAGACTTCAGAAAAATTCTAAATTTATACAAACACATACATATGTTTATACATTTCCAAGTCAGGTGGGACCTTATAATAATCCTGTCTAACCTCCTTTTATTGTTAGGTGACTTTTAAATTTGTTTTTCTTTCTTTAAGCTGAAGTATCACAGCATTCTGCATAGAAGGGCTGTACTGAAATCAGCAGCTTGGTATCCGGGTGCGGATATTGTTAGTGAGCTGGGTCATGCTTCTCCTTTCTGTTTTGCCTTAAGCGTTCGTACCTAGAAGTGTTAATGTGTTCATAGAACAGTAATCAGTAACGAGCCCAAGTTTCTGGAACCCTTTGTGAAATGTGAAGCTCATGACATGACACACTGGTCCATAACGCAAAACATATTATTTCCCTTTACGATGTCAGAGGGCATATTTAAGAGTAGCTACCGTACCATTATTCACAAATGAAGCGGTGGAAAACCTAGATCACCAGAGTTTACATCTTTATAATGTTTGAACCTATAAAACCCAGGGGTTGTGTGCCTCTCTACCCTAAAATCCAAGCATAATCTAAATTATAGCAATAGAAATACTGATGTCTCTGGTGGATTTAGCAGAAATTCTCATTTCCTGTATCTAATGGGTAACTATGGCACTTTGGGTGATTTGATTGATTTATTAATTATGAAGCTTTCATCTGTTCGTTTTCAGCTTTGTATGTATTTCAACAATTTTTTTTTTTTTTTTTTTTTTTTTTTTTTT
>NW_010128109.1:77383-133437 GCF_000699245.1 Pterocles gutturalis
TTCTTGGTTTTCTGCATTTTCTAGGGTACCAGCCTTTGGTGGTGTCACCCCATAACTGACTGGTGGGAATTGGTGGAGATCCTTGGGTTTCAGTGGACATTTGTAGACCTTAAAACTTATAAAAATGGTCAAGAAGAGTCATGTATAAACTAGTCACCAACTCATAAATCTGCCGAGAATTGCTTATAATCACAGTTAAGGATGGTGGGGAACTTCATGTAACAAAATCTTTATATTAACATGTAGATAAGGGATACAGGGAATTGGCATAAAAATGCAATATTTCCATTTAAGTTTCTCCTCTGAAGAGGGGAATGGTTTTTCAGTGAAAAATAAGGTTTAAAGGAAACAATCTGTTCTTAAATTTAACACAAGGAAATTAAGCCCTGAATCTGAAGATATGTGAATAACTTTGTTTATGCAAACATTTCCACTGATTTCAACAAAGATCTTCACACGGGGGAATTACTCACATGGATAATTGCTCATAAGACCAGGTAATCTAGGTTAGTTAATGAAATAAGGGTACTAAGTAATTTTCTAATCTATATTGTTCTTTTTGACTGCCAAAGTGCTGGCTATATTTATTTTTTATAATCCTGATAAGGAAACATTCCTAAAACGTTAGCAAAAAAAAAAAAGTCCAGCTTGAGTGAAAGGACAAAGTGAAACAAACATCTTTCAGCCTCCCTCCACTGTTGCTGATCTTTAAATAGCAAACTTGATCTTCTGTCAAAGCAGATTTTTGGGTGGTTATACAGCAAGTAGCTTGACAAGATCGGATTGGAAAATCCTTCAAGGCCCTTAATCGGCATTCTCTGCCTCTTGCTTTGAGCTCTTCCCCTGCTCTTGCCTTTGGAAGAAGTCATGCTTGAGAAGGTTTAATCCACTGCAGCCCTTAGCACCGTCCCTCGGGGAGCTCGCTCATGCTTGTTATCGTACGTTGGCCATGTCAGAGGTTAGAGGGTATAACGTGCAGTGTAAGCCAATCGCTGGATCCTCGCTCGGCCGAGACTTATCTACCATCGCAGCCAAGGCTGGCGGGGCAGGATGGAGATGGAGCAAACTCTTTCTATTAGCATGTAGTTTATAGATGGGGAGCAGAGTCACGCACTGCCTTCTAAATATGGCCAGAATTTGTTTGAAACTTTATAAGATGTTTTCCATTCCTGGGTGTTGACTTTGTAAATGATACCTTCAAAAGCTTTAACAGGCGTGAGAAATTTAAATATACAACCCCCTTCGACCTGAAAAAGGAAAACAGTATATTTTAAACAATTGTGCAGAGGAAGACAATCGCAGAACTGAAAAGGAGCTTGGTTGGATCTCTGAAAGCAGTCACCCCAAAGAGAGGAAAGTTAACAATACCTGCCTCTCTGAAAGCAAATGTTTCTGGGAGCAGAGCTCTGGGTAATGTGAACCACACAGATATGGGATAGCCCAGGGGGCCTTGAGGAAGTTCAGATCCATTCTGAAAAGGTCATGCTACTGGGCTTCATTTTTATATTGTTACAGAGAAACCTACTCCTCCACTTCAAAACCAGCCATTCTTCTTTATATAGCTCCTCAGTGAAAGAAGTTCAAAATAAAGAGCATGCTGAATGATTTCAAACGGGTGTTACTGTTGTTTAATCTCTGCTTTTGACTCTCTGGATACTAATTGCTTCATTCTCATTTACCGTGGGGGAAATGTTACATTTGAGACATGCAGGTCTTCCAAGGATGTTTGCTGAATATGAGTAATTTGCCATGGCAATGTGCTGATGTAGAGTGTAGGACTGTCACTTTCCTTTTCATGGCTTATCCATGTAGAGCAGTAGCAGAGTAAAACGCCACCATCTTGTAGGAGAAGCCTTCTTCCCTATTGCCTTCAACTTGTAAAGTGGTGAGACCATTGATCATGCTGTTGATAAAGCAGCTTAGGCTGTGACAAGCAATTGGCTGGGCTCACAGTTTGCAGTGAGAAATCAAGGCTTTTGGAACAGTTGATGCTTGTACTTAAAATAGCAAAATTCCCTTTGTGGAAGAGATCTTACGATATATGTTCCTTAAATAGACCAAGAGTCGAGAAAATAAAACCCATTTTACAGACAGCCAAAATGAGGGAAAAATAAACTCAGTTGTTGCTTTATAAATTAGTGACAAAGTCACAGACTGAAGCTAAATGACCTGATTCTGAATGGGCTAATTTCACTGCTAATCCACATTGCTCATCTACGTGCTGGGAAAGACAGGGATAAACCAAGATTCCTACCTCTGAAACTGTGCTGGCTCCTAGAAATGAGCAGTCCAGAACTTGAAATGATTTCAAATGATTTCACGGATGGCTAACTTTTTTGTTGCACATAGTCTAAATGTGTTAGAGTATATAACAGATAGGGAAAATACAGAACGACAGTCACTAGTGTTGCTCTTCTGACAAGCACTCATGTGGTCCTTCAATTTGCTGAGATAAGGAGGGAAGGAATAACACCCAACACAAACAAACACCGAGACTAGCTGCAATTGCTTGTCATCTACCCTGGACCGAATCCACCTCTGCTCTGAACAGCTACAGAAATGAGCACCGCACACCTTAAATGAAAAATGAGGAGCCAAAGGGTCTGACTTCAAAGACAAAGAGTCAACGCTACGTTAAAATAATGGAGTTGTGCTGTGAATGTATATATCATTGCCTCCGCAAATGTATACTTCACCAATCATCATGAAGAGTAGAAAAACTCGGCGTGATTTATTCAAGCCTTTATTAACTTGTCCTACACTTAATGTTGACAGCTTGGTGATTTTTTCCAAGATCCAGTGGCTTCTTCTTGAAAAGAAGTCAAGTAGGCTCATGTGTAAAACATTAACTGTGTACGTATCCCAGAATTTAACCACTATTAGCTAATGACCAGAGCAAGGCAATCTTTTGTTGGCAAATAAACTGGTCACCAAAAAGTGCAGTTTTGGAAAGATCAAAACAAATGGAAAATATTGTTCCAGGTCAAATAAAATATTTTGGAAACACCAGCATTGATCATTTTAACATTTTAAATTCTTGCATTTTGGGGGAGTGCTCAAAAAGGCAAGGTCTCTAAAACACAGTTGGAAGAGGGAGATATCCAGTATTTCAGAAAAAATAACAGATGTTTCACATGCATTTCAAAAGCTTGCTCGAAGTGCCCCTCTTGGGAACAGTAATCAATACTTTGTCTCTGGATGTCTGTTAACAGGGATGACTTGGGTCCCGTGAGCACCACTGTGCATTAGCTTTCAATAAATTATTTCTCTTAACTAATTTCCAAACAAGATTATCTTCTGCTGAAGGAGAGAAGTAGCACATGTGCTGTTGAATGAGACTTTTTCTTCACAAAACCTGTGGAGAAGAATCTCAAAAATGAACATCTGAAGTTCAACTCCTTTCATTAATTCATATTTAGACTGTGTTTTTTTTTTTTTTTTTTTTTGCAAAAAACCCATGTTTAAATGCCAATTTTAGGGAAGTGCTTTATGTTTGTAAGTTGGGAGCGTCTCAGAGTCAGCAGTCGAGAGGACTGAGCAGGTGCCCGAACTCTGGGCACATGCTGAAATGCTTTGCTGCTTTCTGACCCCAAATGAGCGGGCTGACAAGCAGCTATATTCAGGGTGGTCTTAAATCTTTCAGTAGGAGCTGGTTTAAATCAGAGGGAGGGATGAGGCTGGGGAACATAAGTGTTCTCTGGGGCCCATTTCGGTTTTTATGAGGTAGGTATTCCAGCCAGAAGAAAAAGGGCTAAGATCAAGCCAGTCATCTTCCAGGTGAGACTCCATCCTTTAAAACCCTTCTGTGGGGGCCCTTAATAACTTTGCCATGTGTAAACATGCCTGATGCTTTTCTTATGAGCTCAGAGTGACAACCAGAGCAAGAAGAGAGTGGCGGCTCCACACTTTTTGACGTCAGTTCTTATAAACTTAAGTAGTTGATAACCATGACGCTTAAGAAACTGGGTATCACGTATCCTTAGAGAGCCACATGAAACACCACAATAGGTTTCAGAGCTACCTCACCCCACTGTTACAACTCTGAGTTTACCCAGGATTTTTTTTTTTTTTTTTTTTTTTTGTGGGCTGTAATGACCGAAGCACAATTTAACCCCTTAACCTCTCAGCACACGGTTCACATTTCAGTCCAACAGAGGACACACACCAAGTGGCTCATGTTTATTTTCCAATTGTCATTTTCAGTTTACCTTGAAGAACCCGATCTTTAAGTTGGTAACAAATAGCTACTGAAACCAGCTGAGGATTTTTTTTTCCAGCTATAAACCAGTCAGGCCCAGGAAAGACCCCATGAGACCTGAGAACATTTGCTTCTCATGTCAGCTGAGAAGCTTCCCAAAGCAGCAGAAGACGAAGTATGTCAGATGGCTTGTGTGTTCCTGCTTTGCTCTGTCTGTGCTGGGTCATCAGGGGATATAAAATGTATCAGACTCGGCTAATTTAATTTTCAGGCAGAAAGAACATTTTACTAATGGCACTCTCACTTATCTGTGCCATTACATCCTGACCCAATGGACATCAAAGCTGGTGAAGAGATGGTCATTTATTGTCCTTAGCAAACACAAGGGAAGGTATTTAAATTCTTTAACGGCATTTCAGGAACCTTACTTTAGCAGCTTGACCTTACAAATAGGTAAATTGGTTGGCAACTTCTTGATTCAAATAGACATGCTGGTTTAAACCCATGAGCGCAGTTCCTCAAGTGCGGATTAAGACAGTTTTTGGAGATAGTACACCCAAAGTTCTGCCCAGACCACAGATGGGTATCACACTTTCAAAAGTCTGGGGTCTTTTTCTGTCTCAAAAGTCACAGTTAACCTACCTGAAGACAGAAATACCCACTGTGACAGATTACACATTGCACGTTGGCCTCTGACAAATAGCAGCATGTCAGGAAAATCTCTGTTATGGAGAAGATGCTCTTGTGTTGAGGGTGGTTATTTCACTGGCTGATGCTCACAGAAGAAAACAGTGGTAGTACCAGGAAGCAAAGCCGTAGCATCCTGTTCCCATACTGCGGTCTCAGCCACAAGACCAGCCTTTCTCTGCCGGTGCTCTCCAAGCGTTCTGCAACATTTGTTGTGATATGAAGCTCTTCCACAGAAAACACTAAAAAATCCCCAAGGAACCTCTGTTTCCATGGCTCCAGAGTCCTGTCTCAATGTTAAAAACTTTGGAAACTCACTCTTGATTAAAAACATGAATGCAATGAGAAGGAAAGGTGTAGCACTATACAAACTGAGCAATGTGCTATGCATTAAAAAAATTTGGATGTATTTATACTCAGAGATTTACAGATGCGGTCAGAGCAAGTGACGGTGTTCCACTATTAGGGAAATAAATATTCATGTCTGTGTTTGTATCATGCTCAGAATGTGGTTCACAAGGAAAAAGTGCCTCTAGGCAAGTCTGATTTAATCTAGAGAACGTGTTTACATGGATGGTGAAAGATAACTTTGCAAGTAAGCCTGAAACCAAGCAGTCTCATATCCGAATGCCCTATTTATGAGACAGAATAACCCCGGACACAATTTTCCACACATGAACTCTCATCGGTTGTAAATCCCAAAACTGCACTGAAAACATCCTTTACCATTGGATTTAATCAGACCCAAAGGCAGACCTTTCAAGCCTGGTACTCCCCAGGCTTGGGGTCTTTTGCCTTTTGCTCTAATGTAAAATTAGAGTTTTATAAAATTCCCTCTTGGTGATTGACTGTTGGAAGTGCTTCCCTACTGCTATCCCCCACCACACCATCCACAGATGCTTGCATTTGGCATACAAATTTTTGTAGTCAGATACAAATAGACAAGTCAGGCTTCCAATGTCCACCCTGATGTCCTCTGTGCTCCAATCATCCCTTCCCGGAGAGGAAAACAACAGGATGCCAAAGAAGTGTGATAGTACAAGAACTGTCCTGAGCTTGTGAAAACTTCATCCTTTGGGGGAAAAAGTTGCCATGACTGGTCACAGGGGAGTTTTCCTCTTTTCCAGATGCTTTGGTTTCACCGGGTAGGTCAGACCCAAAGCTTTCCAAGAGGTGCATGAGGTTTCAGCCACACAATTTGCTTTAAAGTCAAAGGGAGCCACGCAGCTAAGGCTTGGCCAGCCGCTACGGTATGTGGCCTTTCATAACGACGACATTTATTGGTTTGGTGAGGCTATGAAACGCTCTTTGGGTGGGCTCGAACTTCCCCCACAAAAAAACAATTGCAGATTCTGGGCCGGTAAACTCGGAGGCTTGCAGGGCTGCTCTGGGCTCTGCCTTCGAGTTGGCCAAACCTCTCAACCCTTCGTTGTGTAGCAGCGGCTGAACTCCGATAGCATCAAACGCGGGATGAGGTCACAGCTTCTGAAATCCCACTGATCCTTACCTAAACACCGCACAAACCTTCAAACTCTCAAAATCGTATATAAAATATCATGCTTAATAAGGCTATTGTATCACAGCAGGACCGGGATTTAAGCTGTCTAAATCCTGGCTATTTCCTTAGGCACGGATTATTTGGTTTTCTCTAATGCGGGATTCTGCGCACTGTTTGTACAGCACATTTATGGTGCTGCACCTCTAAGCACATTCTTTCTTCTAAGGAGTGGAGCTGGAAGGTTTTGTGCCCTTGAATTTCTACCCTTTTTTGTGCACAAACAGCAGTCATTTTGCTTTTAAGTACTCTGCAATATATTAGAGGAGCTGCAAATGCACCCACATGTGTATTCACGTGCCTTTCAGTTTATTTGTTGTCATTATGTATCAGAAATTTCAGCCAATCCACATCTATGCCCTTGGCCTTGCTTTTGAAATTCTGTCCCTGAGAAGCCCAGGAGAAATTTCTCATTTAAACCATCACTGCTAGCATTTCACTACCCAGTTTTCACTCCGGAGCAAGACACACTCCTGAGGCTCAAGCTTAGTGTTCAATACACATCGGCTGAAGCATCAAAGCTCCCAAGGATGTGTTCACGTATGTCCTCTGGCAATGCTGGACATCAGGACAACGTGATGTGAGAATAGAACAACAGCAGCAGAAGGAGAGGGTATTATTTTATATTTATATATTTTGTATTATTTTTGACTGTTTCTTTGTATTTTCTGCATTTTAACCAACACAGGGAAGAAAACTGAGCAAAACAATGTGAAAATAAACAGAGATTTTTATCCCTTCAGCCTCAGCCTACCTCTCCTGTCATCTGGGAAAAAATACCCCCTTTCCCACATCTGCCCCTGTAGGTTTCCATCTGTAATTTACTGCAGTGAAAAAATTATTCAGGTACTGTTGGGTCAACACAGGACTTATAAAGTAAATGAGAATGACTAATGTGACATTATACCCCCCCTGAACTCTTTCCAGTGGTCGTTTGCAAGCAGCTGAAGCCAATCCATCAGCGGATGTAACAGCATTTGTTTCTGAAACATCTGGTATATATCAATATGTAAATGAGTTCGGCCCAGAAGGAAACACACAAAGAGATTTTGATTTAAATGCCTCGTGTTTTTGTTGTTGTTGTTGTTTCAAGGAACTGTAACCAGCCACCGCTCAACATTACCTTTCATTTTCTTGTTGACTTTTGCTATAATTCTATTTGAATATTCAAATATCAGCTCGCGATGATTATCCCAAGGAGTATTTTTAGCGTTATTTCTGGAATCGAAGTATTTTCTTACCAAAGGAATTTAAGCCTGTTGAATTCTGAATTAGACCTTAATTGTATCCCTTGTCAATCACTTCTAATCCAAGCGGCAGTTAGGGCAAGCAGACCTCACATGTTTTGGCAAGTCAATGGTAAAGTGACTTGGAAAACATCAAGGCAAGATGATACTGTGATTAAATAACCAGGAAGGGACTCAGTTCCCATTCTTTGAGGGAACTTTTTCCAAAATGTGCCAGACCTCCTTTCCAGAAGATGATAAATATATTTCTGATACAAAAAATATTAAGGCTTCCATTTTAAATAGGGCTGAAAAATTCCTCCCTGGTCATGAAAGCAGAGCGCTCAGCTTTTCTGAAAACCAGATCATTTGTTTTACAGCTTAAATATGGATTTGGGGGTTCCTCTTTGTCATATTCTTGACACAGAGGTTGAAAGGAAAGAATGAAGATACTCAGATGTTTGTGAAAAAAAGAAAGTAACCAAGATACATTAACAAATATTTAAATATATTGTTAGTTAGGACCTAGATGTGGGTTGAAAAGTATTTTGCAACACAAAGATTTTAAAAGGTTTTTATTTGACTTGAAATGCTTCTCCTTGTCTTTAAATATTTCCATCTAGCACTTTTAATCCGAGAGAACTTCTGAACTGAGCCAAAGCCTGGGAATCATAAAACGTAGTTCACAAGAAATTATTATTACAAGAGAAAAAAAAAAGGGTACTAACGAGCTGTTTTTCCTTATCTAGAGAGACTGAAATACGAAAAGGAAATAAACAGTTTTCTTGTTGAAAGCAGGCCCTGGAAATTACTCCTTGTGGGTAGATTCCTGCATCCGCACCAGGCTCTGCAGAATCGCTTGGAGTCAGGGGGAAGGGAGGAGGGAAGATGGGCACGAGCACTTGGAAGGACTGGTGACCTAGAAAAGATTTTTAAAATTCCTTCGATTCTCACAATCAGATAAAGGCATGGACAAAAAAACGAGTGACTCATCTTCTCTTGTTCCCTTCTAATAGTTTCCTAATGAAGTAATTACTATGTACTCATTTGGAAACACAGAAAATAGAAGACAAGACAAAAAAAAAAAAAAAAAAGACAAGAAAAATCAAGGGAGGGAGGAGAAGCCTAATTAGCTGATCACTGCCTCCCCGTGGATCTCTTACCACCCCAACTCCCTACAAAGATTGTGCTAAAATTTTCCCCAAATCAGACTTTTCTATACATTTTACACATACATATATGTATGTAATTACCCACTAATTAGTATGACCACTGTAATATTTATGTATCTGCCATGTAAAGAGCCAGGTAAATTTTATAGGAGAGGTAATTTCATCATATCTATTATTAGTCCAAGCTGGAAAATGAGACAAGCTTCCAGGTACAGAAATCCGAAACAGAAGTGGCAAATTTAACATCTTTTACCCAAAACTATCACAGCTGCAGCAAAAAAGCCACCAGGAGCGTGCTTGTATGAAACCTGAAATAAGGTCTTGGTGAGCCATCAGGACTGAATGGTTACAAAAAAAAACCAAACTTCAGCAATACATAAATGAATGTAGCTGGGAAACTCTTGGGAAATTAAGCCCATGGGCCAAGAGTTCTTCCTCTGAACCACGCATGCAACTGGGCTGCGGCGTTGCTCCTGCTGACGATACATCATCTGTAGCTGATGGAGGAAGCGCTGTTTGGGCTTGCCAAGTGTGCAGATGCTGAAGATCCCCAGGAAACATGCTGTTAAGTGCTGGAAAATTTATCTGCGTGGTCTGGTGGTGCACATGGCCCAGCTAAACGCTTACAAACCAGGCTGCAGGCAGCAGAACAGACCCCACGAGTACCGGCAGCGGGGAGTGTGACCAGCAGCTCTGCGCGTATCTGCGGGGCGATCCATCCCAAGTCCTTTTACAGCAGCAGGCATCTGTTTCCCCATCTGTTAAGGAGATGGATTTCTTTTTTGGAAAAAGATTTGGGATCCAGGGGTGAAAAAAATGCTTGGTGGCCAATAGCTCAGAATTACCTCCTTTGCTACCTGCTTTGGGTTTTCCTTTGCAAAATTGGAAATGAAGATGAGAATCAAAGAAGGAAGAGACTCACGGTTTTTCACTAAAACCATAAATGTTTTCTCCATCCATCCATCCGTCCATCACTAAACCAAGAAAAATGTTACTTAACAATGTAAATATTTATTCAGCCAGAAAAATCACTGTCTTAGCAAATGAGACCCTTAAATCTTTTATATCTTTCCAAGCTGAATGAGACAAAAAACTTAATTAAAGATGAAAAGTAAACCAGCCTCTTAAATTCTCCAAAGTTGGAATGGCAACACAAGTACATCTTGTTTAACAGGGGAGTTTTCTCATGACAGCTACCCTGCCAACTTTTTATTAAGGCTTAAACTGCGTCCAAACAATTTTCTTCACAGGAGGAACCCACTCCCTTCATGTGTCTACTGAGAAGAAAGCCCTTATTCTCCATTTTCCGTCATCCGTGTACGTGGTCAAATTCTCCCTGGGTAACCGAGTGTGAAGCTAGCACTTTGGACGGAGCTGCAAATGAGAAGTGCTCTCATATATTATTGTGGGAAAGGAGCACACAGCGCTGGTGGAACTGGTTGGGGATTGCTCTGGGTTTCTGAAGCCTTCGTCATCCCTCCCCTCTTTTTCTCTCTTCTTGTTTCCATTCTCTGTTGAGTTATCCCCACAGACGAGCCTGACGTTGCCAAAATCAGGGTCCGGCGGGGCAAGGAGATGAATGTTGTGTTTTTAAAGTTAACAGAAGTTGGTTCCTCAGAGTTCACGCTGGTGTCACAGCGTGTGCCGAACTCCTACACGTTTTGAAACTTGATCTTACACCTTGCCTTTTATGAAGATGAAATCCTTGGCAGGTGATTATTTTGCTTTCTCACATCATATCAGACGGTTTAAGCATCAGTCTGCTTGCTAAGAACCAGCTGTTGCGGAGTGAAAAAAAGAAAGAAAGAAGGAGACATTCCCCCCGTGAAAAGCCCAGGCTTTGAGAAATCCCACAGTGGCAAGCTGCTGCTGCTATCTCTGCAGTTTTCGTTAGGTTTCATTGTAAAACGAGTTTTAAAACACTGATCCCTGCATCAATATTAAATTAGGAAAATGTTGAAAAAAGCAGGAAGCCAAAATTTTCTTTTCCTGGAAGACTAGAGAAGAGTAGAGGCCTGTGACTGTGCAGCAATGAGCCTACGAGCAGCATCTAGTGTTTATCACCAAGCCGATCTCTGGAGACCATCACGGCCTCCACCGCTACTCTCACACAGTGATGGGAGGAGAAAAAACACACCAACACCATGTGTGTGATGGAGGTCACTCCCTTCCAAACCCTTGGTGGAGCAAGCTGGGAGTGATACCTCTCCTCAGTCCCTCCAACCCTGTCTTGAGCACAGCCGTGATTATTTAGCTCACTCCAGCAGACATGATGACTTCTATCTCCATATTGCCAACACTGCCTTTCAATTACTGTCCTTCCCAGAGTCCTTGTTATGGTCCAGATGAGTCAGGAGATGGGCAGCCCTTTTCTCCAGAGAGGGGTGAAGGGCAGGCTCCCAGTGATGATCGTGCCTCACACACCACCAGCCAACCGACCATCCTCATCTTCAGCACGTTGGCTGCAGCCTGCAGGAAAGATCTCAAATAAATGTCCCTTGTCTTGATGCTGTGCCATCTCAAGCAGCACATGAAACCGCTCTAGCTGACCTCGGTGACTGCTTTAAAAACCTAATTTTTTGTAAGGACCCTTTCCTCCTGCCATGAGCCAAGGGACACTGTCCTGGACACACCCTCCGGATGAGATGACCGATGAGAACCACCCTTGGTGACACAAATGTGCTGCGAGGATTTAATATTGGGAGCAGTGGGGCTAAATGGGACATGTCACGTAGTATATAACGTATTGGCAAGGGTTACGCAGTGCTTCCTTCACTGTTTGATAAAAATAAAATTTTTCATTTGCCAAGACTATCAAAGTAGCTGTTTGCTCTTTGCTATGACCAAAGGAAACACTGTTTCTTCCACTATCAACAAAAGAAATATATTTATGTCTCAACCCGGCTTTTCCACGTGCACACACCCCCTCAGAAAGCTGATTTTAAATCATTCTGAAACGAATTCAGTGCCTCTGCACTGGACGTTCATTTCCTTAGAAAAGCAATGATGGGACGATTTTTCCCTAGTGCATCTCTTGAATTTGGCCCAGAGCACGCTGTTGAACTGTTTTTCCTTCCTTTCCTCCCTCTAAAGCAATTGCTTGGTTTCAGCTACTGTGAACCTGACCCAAATCCCATTGCGGTCCGTGGAAAACCTCGTCTGGGCTAAGATGAGCGTTAGTCCGGTTGTAACCCAGCCCTGTGGTAACAGGGAAATGGAGGAGGAATAATTTTGGGACAGCTGGACTATGTCTGGTACCAGGTCTCTTCGTTGCTTGTCTTTATTAGCTCATTAAGCACCTAACAAGAGGCTACTGCTGTCTGACCACTGCAAACCTCACATGCACATTGTTTTCTCTATAAAAACACATTTGGACACTGTTATTAAAACGAGCAGAACTCCCTGGGGAGAAGGCTTTCTGCCCATGTGTGCATCGTCCTCAGCCATCACAAGGAAGGCTTGGTTGCTGTGAATGTCCTTCAGGGCTTCAGCACACTTGGGGGTGAAAATGTTCGTTTAAAGATGCAATAAAAACAACTGATTTTGATTATAAAATAAGAATAATGCTGCCATGCTGTTAGCTCCTCACTTAACCCAAAGAGAAGTCTCAGGACTTTGGAAATTTGCTGTGTTTGAACATCAAATATGCCAAGTGCAGAGAGTTTAACATCAATAATCTTGCATAAAGAAAAGAAATGCAAATAAATTTATTTTTTTTTGTTTGGCAACCATATGGTCAAATTGATTTTCTTCTTCTTTGGGACTAATTTTAATGTATCACTGACCTGTCAAGGAACTTCTGGCTTGTTGATCCCAGATTTGGGCAAGCTTGGGATTGCTTGTAGTAGTAGTAGTTTTGCCCCTACCTCCACGATCGTTGTTCTCCCAGTAGTAGTTAATGTGTCTTAATATGGAGGTTTAGAAGATTACTTAAGTATGAGTAGGAAAAAATATGTGTGGAGTAAGCGGAGCTGGAATACAAAATCATAAGCCAAAAGCTGTTTTTTGCTTTGCTTAGATAAGCAGAGAGGTTAGTAATGTAGAAGTTCCGCTACACATTTGGCTACAATGTTCAGAAAAATGTGTGGGTAGATAAGGAAGCATTGGTGTGATATATTATCATATTGTAACCCATCTGACCACCATATGAATATATAATTTGACTGTTCATACATGTAAGTATATATATCCTACACATACACATAAATACTTATTTATCCTTCCATTGCTTAAATAATATGCACAGTTCTCCTAAAGTTTGACCTTCAAAATGCAAAATTGATGTCTTCTAGAACTGTGTTATCTTGCTGCTTGCGGCCAGCATGTGCAATGGTCTAACGGTACACCCAAACACAAATACACGCCCATACACATATATACACCCATGCACATATACGTATAACTGAAAAACGGAAACTCTGAATTTTCCAAGTGCAGCTACACCCTTCTGAGAATTGTTCGCAGATTTTGTCATAGCTATGAATACATATAAGAGAAAGTCGTTTCTCTGTAAGAGTCTTGGGGACCCAAACCAGGGCATGGTGACACTGCCACCAGTATGTGACCCTGCATCCATGAGCATCTGATGGACACATCCACCTCTGGGATTTTTGTGCATTTGTTTGCTTTAGGGAGGGACAGGAATAGTTAATGCAGCTCTAAAAACTGCTTTGAAAGGCACTGTGTTATGTTGATTATCCACCCAGCAACACAACCTTTCAAAAACTGGAATAGATTAATTCCTGCATATGCATCATCCTATATGTGTGTGCTTGAGAAGGTAGTATACAGTACTTAGTTAAGGCTCTTAATATGGAAAATAACAAAGTGACTCCAGTTCTTGGGCAGACACTGCAGGTAGGATTTCAAGTAGTTCTTGGCTTCTCCCTGGTTCTGACATCCATTGAGACATTCAATGACTGGCTTCAGGAATGAGATGAAGATGGGAATGTCAGTCTCCCACTCTACACATGGGACCAGCACCACTTGCCATTACAGGCAAAAAAAAAAAAACAAAAAACCAAAAAAAAACCCAAACCAACCCAAAAAAATCTTGTGGCTGAAGTCTGACCACCGATCATCAGGAAAATAAATTGTTTGATTTCCAAGATACACTCAATATTTTCTTTCGAGAGAAGAAACAAGGATCTCTTCTAAAAATCAGTACAGAAGACCTGTGATCGCTGCACAGAACAATACATTTGTAGGTGGCAAGCTCATTATTTTGTTAACAGATGGATAAATCACAGACACCCTTGTTATTTTATTTTTGCAGTGTACTTTAAAAATACTCACACGCCCACTTAGTGCTTCCTCATCGATAACACCAGCAGCAGGGGGGAGACGGTGTCACCTTCCATAAACAGGTACTGTTGACATACGGCTTGTAAAATAGAACAATTTCAATAGGGTTAGACCCAGCTCGGAGAAAAGGTGCAGATAACGTCGCCTTATCTGCCAGTATTAGCCAAAAAAATCTGCCTGTGTATTTGAAGTCCTGTATTTGTCTGATCCACGCATAGTTTGTTGACACAGGGCCAAGACTAACAGCAGGTCTAATTGGTTGTACAGATCAGACAATGATGTTCAGGAAAATGAAAATAATATTGGCCCAATGAGATGTGCTTTGTGTTTAAAGGTTGTCAATTTTCTGCTCTGACTTGGGCTGGAGTCACAACAGCTGACCCCAGCCAGCGCTTAAATGAGATTTAATGAAGCTGTTTGGCTCAGGGCAAGGTAACCAGACACACACATAGAGCGGGGATGAGAGAGTGCTGTTAATGCTCAGTAGAGGCTTTCCAAAAAAACAGATTGTTTTTTCCTTAAAAAACAGCATGGAGATGATATAATTCCTGAATTTTTATGAGGCCATTCCCAGGGGTCTGGAGATGGTTTTGTATGTAACAAACATGAGCTTGGAGAGAGGAAAATGCAGAATCCTGAGAAACCCACCAAACCAGAGAGCAATTATCAGAAAAAAAAATTACGGGAAGGGTTAATGCTTGGAAAACTAGAGCGGAGAAGTGGTGGCATCGCAGGTTTCCAAACCTCATTAAATATCTCTTACTCATCCAGCCAGCAGCCCAAAGCTTAAATACTGGGGTTAGCGCCGTGATATTTCATCATGCCAGAGTCATGCCCGTGCATGCCATTGAGCCTTCAGAAAACATCGCCTCTAAAAATGTATCCTGTGCATTTTGTTGATTTCCCAACCAATGCCGGACTGTGTGGTTATTGTATCAGTCTGACTTTCTTTAATTTTCCCCATTTCTCATCCTTTCACTATGTTGCTGGTGGCTAAATCCCTCTGGAAATTCCCCCACCTTCATCTGTGAGAAAATAGGTTTTTTGTCTGCCAGCTTGGCAGACAGCAAAATATCTCGTGTATTTACTAGATGAAATGTCTGGATTATTGTAGCATTCAACAGAGGTATAGAGTCATGCATCAGCTATAGCTGTACCCAAAGATTAGTTAACAAGATAATAAATGTCTCGTAACCAGGGGTGAGAATAGTCTTTATGAAAAAAGTAGACGTTAAATCAAAGAGAGCTCTGCTAAAAAGCAACACTGAGCTGCAACTGTTCGCATCTGTGAGGATTTTGACTTGTATGGATTCGCATCCCTTCAATTTCACCCTCTAAAATTAATCTTAACCACCAAAAATCTGCCTGGCTTATGCTCCAAGTGTGGTTGAACCACCAACTTCCATCCCTGAACCAATAAATTTGCCAAGGCTGTCTCAAAATTGGACACCGTTCATTAAAAAGTCAATCCAGTTTAGCTTGAAAGGTTCCATCTTACAAACCAGCATGAACTGAAAAATGCTTCACCCCAGGCCTCCCAAACTGGGTTATCCAGATAGAAGTCTGCCTCTTCTCTTATTTTCTATTCTTCCCTTCCCCCCTACACTTTTTTTTTTTTTTAAATCAGCAATTTTCATAAGTGAAATTCATGGCTTTGGGGTTGGCTTTTTTGAACCACACACATTTCTAAGAGTCACTTGCCAAGAAACGTCTGTAAAAGTATTTCTAGATGTTTGGAATTTCCTAGCAGTAGTATGGAAGTTTGGTTTGTTTGAATCTCTTGCTCGGCAGGAGGAAAATTGAGCTCAACATTTTTATGAGTATAAAAGCCATCTGTTTGATAGGGATCCTGGAAGAAGACTGAAGGTCTGACTCGGAGATGATGAAGTGAAAAAGAAAGGTCTCTGTTTCCTGTTGCTGAGAATTAATTATACTGTTAATAGTGTGTTAGGAGAAGTAGGAGTGCTTTAAGTTATTACTTAAGCCCAAAGAAATAAATATTAATTTAATGAAAAGCTTTCCTGAAGCAAAATCTGCCATAAATTTTTAAATAGTTGGTCACGTACCCAAAAACATTTGTGTGCCTGGATGCTTCCCCATAAATATGCTCTGGCAAGGGTTTTTTCCATCCCTTCCCATTTCTTTGTGGACAAAACATTGGGATTTTTGCGGGAAGTGGCTACCTTCTGTACCCGATCATCACCTGCAACCTTAAATCTATTCAAGTTCTCATGTCAAGATCCTTGATTTCACTTTGCTCTTTGGTTGCATTTCTTGTGATTGTTGATGCTCAGTGGCTTCCCTGGGATGCCTGCAGGGAAGGAGTGCTGTGAATGAGATTCACCCCTTCGGTGGGAGTGGAGGGTGGGAAAGAGAGATGGGACATCCCTCACCAGAGCTGATAAAATAGTTCAAAAAAAAAATATTCAGAAATCATGGGTGAGAGCTGGCTTGCTCAGAGCCACTTTTTGGAGGAACCAAAGTCCCTCTGCTCTTTAGAGCAGGAGCCAAAGGACATGAGGCTCTAAATTTTACCACTGGAGCTGTGTTCTTATGTGTGGGGTGAATAGATTCAATAATCCCCCTCTAAGATGTTATTTAGGTATATCAGGTCAAAAACTGTTTACTACGTGATGACTTTCTGGTGGTTTACAGTAAAACAACAGAGCTGTCAGGTGTCTATGGCTTTGAAGGATCTCAAAGCACAGACCATGGAAGCCACTATAAGCCAACACCTAAAAAATCCATATGACACAGGATATCTGCAAACAGCCCACTTGCAAAGTCTCTTGCGTGGGGGACTTGGAGGAAAAAGACATCTCAACACCCCTGGAAAGCACAGAAGTCTCCTGCCCTCTTGCCCTCTCCTCTTTCATCTGTAGCCCAAGTTCCCTCCAGCTGCAAGATCACTCTTTTAAAATGCAAATTCTCATTGCACAAAGCTGAATAAATACCGACGGCAAAGGTGGACAGGTCTGCTCTACTTCGGTACACACCGGCTTTGTCCCTCCGTGTGCTGGCAGGAGCATGGAGCTGGGGGATTTTGGAGGGCTGCCAGCGGGGCGAGATGCCACCAGTATTTTCTTTAGTGCGTTGTAAACCCCAGGTGAGTTTTGACACCATCCGTACCCTTGGCGGACACTCACTGCTTTATATATGAACTGTTTGGAGCATGTTGAGTGTGGAGACTCCTGTAATGTCCAGAAGTATTTGGGTGTACAAAGAAAAATACAGCTGAGCTAACAGAGCTTTAAAAGATGCTGACTTGGGTGCTTGATAGCCCCTGCGTAAGGCTTGCTTGTCAACATTACCAGGTGAAATCTATGAAATCTATGCCTTCAAACCTGAATATACAAGGAGAGCCAAAATAACACGTTATGAGCGTTAATGCAGTTGAAAGTCAAACCGCATGTTTTCCAAAGGGTTTAAAAGCTCATTTGAAGTAGGGCAAAGGGTCAGAAAAGAAGGAGTCCCATTTATGTAGCTTTGGCAACTGTTTAAAAATGAAGAAGCCCCACTTAGAACATGTACATTTCATTATATCACTGCTGCCCTTGTCACCGGCAGGAAAAGCAGAGATGCTCGCCCTTGCTTGGACCCTGCAAACTCCAAGAGTTTCGTGAATTTTCCCTGAAAAAAAAGGAAAGAATTGGTTCTTTGTTAGGCATGAGTGGAAAGAGCATAAACCCCAAATGATTTTTTAAGGGGATTTTTATGCTTAGGCAATAGGAAAAAAAAACCTGGCATGTTTTATGGCGCTGTGTGCAGGGCTGCGTTAGCTGCGGGGTGACCTGGTGTGCTGGGGACTGCCTGGAGCAGCGGGGGCTCAGCCCCTCCTGCTGCGGGACATGAGGGGTTTGATGAACCAGGCTGGGGGCTGTGCTGATGGGGAGGGGGGTGCATAGGGCAGTCCTGCTCCTTGCTGCTTCCAGCTCTTTATCCAAGTCCCAGCAGGGACTTCATGGCTTTCTAGTTGTGCTTTTGCTTCGGCATTTGTCTCGTTGCACTCTTGACATCTTTATTTCCCAACAAGTGGTGTCTCTTGTAATTACTCAGAAACCTCTCCCCTGGCTCTGCTCTGAGCCCTCAAATCCCACTCCTGACCCTCTGCCACCCATAGTACATGAGGCACTAATTGTCGTTTGGTCCAAATTCAAGGAGTGCAAGGAACAAGGAGCAGGTAGGATGCTCCGTGTCCTACACCCCACACAACACCAAACTCTGCACCCACCAGAGAGGAGCAGGGTGCTTGGAGCAAACTACTTCATGGTTGGAGAGGCTCCATGAACCTGCAAAGATGTGTTGGAGAGAAGCTGTCAACCTACTTGCCCCCCAGGACCATTGCAGCTTTCCTGCCAGCACACCTGGCTTGTGAAAACCCTGAAGGAACACCAGCATTTTGCTCCTCAGGGACTGGTTTCCAGTAAGTCCAGATTTTGTTGAGAATTTCTTGGTCCCATTTTAAAGGGCTGTGACATCAGCTGAGTGCCAGAGCCTGCTCAGAGTGAATCCTGCCCATCGCATTGTCCTGGGCTTACAACGATATTTGATGCAAATATTTGAAGCAAGTTTGTCTGCTTTTTCTCTAGGGATTGGGGAAAAAAAAAATGTTTCTGTCAAAAAGAAACACGTCCCTGGTCCACGGGCTTGAGCGGAGAGCAAAGGGAACATTTTTGTCTGAGGTTCGAGTTAAATCACTGGCAGGACATCACTGCTTTTTGAGCACTTGAACTCAGATCCAATAAAAATCTATAAAAAGCTGTTAAGTTGCGATGAAGGAGAGCCACAGCGGTAATGAGTTTACTACAGTCCTTTAGGGTAAACTCCAGACTACTGCAGGGTGAGGAGCCTGACGGCCGTTCCCAAAGGACAGGTAGGTATTGCTGCAATGAAATATCCCTCATGGACCTTCAGCCTCCTTGTGTCCATGCCAGAAACCCTGGAGTAGATCAAGAGTAGATCAAGAGCGAATGCGAGGTGTTGATCTGCGTCTCGGTTACACCACCCAGCTCTGTTCACGGGCTGGACAGGGCCCTTGGCTGGGGCAGCAGGTTGGGCTGGTGGTTTGATGGAGATGAACAGCGTTAAAAGGTGAGAGAAGTGGAGTGACGGAGCAAGCTGTGGAGTAGGATCAAAGCTCCCTGGGGAGTATCTGCTGGGCACCAACCAGAGCTTTAGGAGGTCTGTGTCCTTCGCATTCAACAGATTTTCATTTCCCTTCAACATAGGCATGGGGAAGAAGAGAGATGAACCCAAATAACCTCAAATTGAATAGTGTCAAGAAAGCCAAAAGTTGTCAGATACATGGGCAGTAATACAACGATCAGCAGATGCAAAGGATCCCAGAAGAAGAGGAGAAAGAGTCCAAGTGTGCATCTGAGCTGTCTGTAAATGCCACTTTTATCAGCAGACTGGTGTGAAGACCCCTTTCCTTTGGGGCTGTGAGTGATATAAGAGCCTTCAGAGACCACAGAGACCCCTGGTAATGCAAGTGGGGGAGACTTTTGCCCAGGGAGGGGAGATCATATTCCTCAAACATCATATGGAACCTCAAGGTCAGGTTCTCTTATCTCCTGTGGGTACTTCATAGAAACTTGAGTGGCTTCTGCCATTCACTGCCTGATTCTGCCAAATCAGTCCTAGTACAGGATTGATTTAAAATTTTGTTCCAGTAAAGAAATGGCTTTGAATTTGTAGGACTTTTGGGGATTTATGGCTTCAGAAAGAGTAAGGCAGCAGGACAACATCCTCTAGAGCAGTCCAAAGGGATGTCTGAGATGTTCCAGCTTTATTTACCCAATGAGCACTGGGAGACAGACTTTTCAGATACTGGAACTGATAATAGAGTGGCAACGAAAGCTACAGCGGATGTGGCAGCTCCAGAGATGCACTGGTCTCTCACTTACACGTGGGTGCAGCTTTTCTGCAAGCCGGCAGCATTTGGCTTCTTGCAGCAGAAAAATCTTTTTCATGTCAACATTTCCCTCTTGCTCTTGAAATCAGAATGACTTAAGGGTCTTTGGGTATGGGATTCTAAATTAAATATTGACTAAGAGGTTGCACGTGAGCTTGAGTGTTTTTAAAAAATCTTAAATGAATCCCACAGGGCGACTTTGGGGTTCTGAAACGGATTCAAGCAGAATAAAGGATGTGTGAGTTAGGGGCATAGAAAAAGTCTCAAATGGCAGATGAGTCAGCAAAAAAACAGAGATCAAGAAGATGCAGAAATAATATTAGGGATATAAAGAGTCTGGAAGTAGAGATAATTTTCCTGTACTACAGTAAGGAAATAAAGTTTATCTAATATTCCCCAAATTACTCCTCTCCAAATATTTGTTGGTTGATTTGCTTTTCCCTTCCAAAGCCTCAACAGTCTGCTTTTATTTTCCTGGCTGTGTGAAGAACCAGAAACACCAGCAATATGGATTCCAACATGAAATCCAACTTGCTGGCTCGAAAACTTATACCTGGTGTTGAAGGGATACAAATATTAATTTTTCTTCGAGCTTTATTTGCTACTTTCAAGCAATGAAGCAAGTCTGCTGCAAAATGAAAACATATGTCCCATGAAAAATATTGATGTGCACAGATAATGTTGTACATCCCTTGGGCACCAAGTGAATTAAAAGAGTCAGAAAGTCATTAGCAGGGAAGGACAAAATAATTATAAGATATGTTGCATTAGACAAATTGCAGCTGAACCCCTTCAGTTCACTTTTTGCTAGTCTGAATTTCAAATAATCCTTCTGTAACACACTGACGAAGGACTCCAAGTCTAAAGGAGGGGAAGCAGAATATGTAAAATCATCCCAAGTAACACATATATGGTCCATTTGTGCGAGCATGTAAGTGCAAGATGTTCAAAGTTCAGTAAATGTTTACTGATGCACTGCTCTCTCTGGTACTGAGCACAGCGGACTGATGCAAGTGGGCATTAAAACATCTTCACATCTTTAGCTTTGTTTTCTTCTCCCCTCACAATATTAAAAATGAGAAAACAACTTTTGAAATACTGTGGTTATAAAATCAGAGAGCGGTAGCAGTCTATTCTTCTGATTAAGAGTGACCGTGTTTTAGTACAAAGTCTTACAAAAATATAGAAAATAAGTTTTTGGTCATTTCTCCACCTAGCCACAGAGCAAATCAGCAATGCCTAGGGTTTCATCTGGTTTTGATTAGCTTTTCTGGCTCCTACTTCTTATTAAAGTTCATTTTGAGGTTTGACTGATTCTCCTTTTGCCTCTGCTGGTTTGGTCCTCCCTCAACATTTGGGTGGTTTGGGAAGTTTTTTCTCAGGAGCCCTAACTGACGGAGTGGTGGGACGTTTCCTGGGGTGGATGTCACTCAGCTGGCAGCGGGGATGAGGGATCGTGGCTCACACTGAGGTGGGGGGACACACACAACCCCCACCCCACTGCTTTGGGGCTGACACAGCACCCCAGGGAACCCAGAGGTGTATCAGATGCTAGTGCCACATCCGAAAAGTGGAGTGCAGGGTATAAATGTTAACATGAACATCTATGAGTATCAGCTGAAAATCTAGTGCAAAATGCTTCAAAAATTTTAATGCACTTTTTTTTTTTTGCGGGTGGTTTTCTCCCCCCTCCTTCTTTCTGACAAACTCTGTTGCTAAACTCCAGGAGCAGCAGAAATGAAGGAAGAAATGGAAGGAAAGAAAGTTCTTTTGGATGAAAAAAAATCTTTCAAATGGCAGAAGCGAATTTATATAAGATTTCCACTTCCTTTTAGGTTAAAACCCCTTTTAAACCAAGGAGCTGTGCTGTCAGTACTGGATCCAAATTCAAATCATTCCAGGCTGGCCTAATTAAAAAAAAAATCTCCATGTCAAGGGACCATTCAAAAGTCTAAGGACAGAGCCTATCCCTTCATCAGAAAACAAAGAGAAACCCTGAATATGTATGAAGATGGTCAGGAGCTTTCCCAAGCTCCCACTCCTCTCCTTGGGAAACCAAAAAGTATCAGTTTAAATCTCATCGGTGCGTTTGTGAGACACAGGCAGTCATTGTACACGAGACCCACGGCATTAATCACCTCGAGATTTCCCTTTCCTCTTTAGAAAGAGGGGATTTTCTTTTTTTTAATGTCAATAAATAGTCCTGTCTGAGATTAGACTGTCAGGGACATAATGTCAGGAAAAAAACTGAAATGCCCCAAACAGAAGGACCCTGACCCATTTCCCCAGTCAGCGCTCTGGAGGTGCAGGTAACCGCTGTGGTTTGCCCCAAACGCTACAAGCCCCGCTTTATGGCACAGCTGGAGAGAGCCATGGTCCCACTGGTTGGAATATTCAAATGGCTCTAGATTAAAAAGAAGCCAGATCACCTCCGGAAACAAATATTGAATTAGGTTTGGGATTTTTTTTCCATCCTTTTTTTTTTTTTTTTTTTTCCTTCTCTCATTTGTGCTGCTCTAATCTCAGTGGTGTCACTGGTTCCATTGTCCCCACATCCTGCAAAACACTGAATGCATCAAGCTGTTGTTTGTGCTCAGATTTCTGCTCTGCTTTACCTGGGACATTAATTCAACATATCACCAACAAAAAAGCTTCTGACCGTAGACCAATGAGTACTTAGGTGTCTTTTGGATGTATCCTCACACTAACTTTTTTTTTTTTTTTTTTTTTTGCTGTGTGCATGCTTGGAATGCTTTGGCTGTATGTCTTGATGGGAATAGATGTCTTTTCTTTGCTTATTTTTTCCCTTGGCTGTAAATCAGTCTCCCACATGGCAGAGTGGTGCAGCTATGGGTGACCTCCCAAAGATTTTCTTTAGGATATTGAACATCAAGAAAGCTTGAATCTAACTCTCGCTCCTGCCCTACTCAATGACACCCATTTTAGTACCAACCAGAAGGAAGAATTATGTCACGCAGTGAGGAAAAAAGAAAATTGAAATGTATTCAAACTTTTCAGAAATCACAGATCAGCTCAAAATTTGACTTTTATTTTTTTTTTTTTTTAAAAGAGGGAGGAAAGGGAGTGTTTTTCTGAATTTATCTTGTGTATTCAGTAACTGCATTGCTAAGGATATCCAACCTGTAGCAATTGTATTTCACCTCCTTTTGTTTTTTTAATGGGACATGAAGAGAAGCTGGTCCCTTGAATTATGACAGCTTTGTGATGGGGAAACATTTTCATGCTACTGTATTTTAATATATCTCTCAACAATGACATCTTCTACACATTAAAGGTAGGGCAGTGAGTGAATCTAATAACATATTTGTGGAAATATAAGGAGCTGAAAAATATCCTCGGCTTTTCAGGAAACAGAGGTCTTTCAGAAATGCCAGAGAAAGGGGACTCTATTTTTCCTAGGCATCAATTTTTTTTAAAGCAAACAAAAATGTGCATAATCATATTATAGGCAATCAGGGTGCTATTCAGCTGCTCTATCAAACAGCCATGTCATTAGTGCAGCAGGCTAATTGCTTGAGCTCGCCTTGACCTGGGACTTCAGCATTAAGGCTCTGGGTGGCCAAGCGATTTTCGCAATTTTGTCTGTCCTCCATGAGTCTAGAGGAAATCAAGGTCTGTGATTGCTTTGGTAATTTTCCTTTCAGAACAGATTGCTTGATTTGACATTTTAAGTACAGTATCTTGTAACTCCCAGGCAGGGGAACCTTTCAAAGAAACTGCTGTGAGTGCAGTCTCCTGTTTTCCTTGCTGAAACACTCTCCTGTGTCTTTAGAAGACTTCTCTTTGTGGGAACATAACAGCAGACCATGAGAATTGAGTTGCCACTGAGATAAGGTCACATTATGTAGAAATATGAGCTCCTCAACCTCTGATCTTTCCCCCCACTTCCAATTCTTCAACCTTTCGCTGCATGTAGTTCACAGCGAAGTCAGGAGAAACGTCTGGATTCCTCTTGGTTTCCCCATCAAGAACAGGACAAACCTTTTTCTATCATCTCTTAGGCTTTTTGAAAATCCACATTGTGCTGCATTGCAGGTTTTTAACTCTCTTCCACCAAAGAAAATCTTCTTCCGCCTCCTTGGACATATTGATGAGAGCTGTCTAAAATACCTGCCGTTCCTGAAACCATGGTCAGAAGAGACCATGGTCTTCACCTGCAGAAGAGGGCGAAATCCCAAGTCAATCGACATCAGTGGAGGAGGTTGTGACCAGTGTCACACCTCTTGATGTATATAGATTTGAACCCAATACTGGATGGAGAGTTTCCATTACCCATGTGTGTAAGAGTGGGAAGCAATGAGCCAGAGCCACCGTAGCTCCCTGTGGTAGGTGCGGAAAGGGTGGAAAGTGCACTATGCAGACCCGTTTTCCAAAGTGATAACACAGAAGGAGGAAAATTACTCTCCTGAAAGCTTTGTGGAAGTTGATGGTTATGGAGAGATGGTTTTATTGCTCAAGGCTGTATGGTGAGGTCATGTAGAGACACTTACTGTATGGGATTCAATCTGAAAACTTGTGTTATTACTTCATAGTAACATTTCGCAATTCCTGATTTGAATCTTTGTGGTTTACCAGTTCACTAATAACTTCTGGAACAGGAAAAAAAAGTGTTTCTAGGAACTTTCCATGAGTTTGTCCAATAAGGCTTACTGAACACAAGATGTTCTTTATCGTTTTAATTTCATAAATATTTTTAAAATATCAGTTGAACAATTAACGACCCGTGGTATTCCTTGAAGCAGGAATTTTCTGAGCTAATTTATAGATTGCAACACTGGAGAGAGTGTCTATCTTTTCCTCAGCATTGGCTCAACCACGAGTCAAGAAAGCACATTAAAAGTTAAAGGGACTTAGTTGACACTGAAGATATGAGGATGTACATTGCACTGTGGACATCTACCTTGTGTATGTACAACCAGAGCAGCTGGTTGGGTGAACATCCTTGGTGCAGGTGGAGGCAACAAACCATAGCAGTGCCTGAAAGATGCACAGAGATTTCCAGGCTGCTATCTTCCCAATCCTGCCCCTTCGATATAAATAAACTCTTCAGATATTCAGTTCAGCCAGTTCAAAGGAGCCATGGCACTATCAGTTATTTGGTCTCTGTGTCTAAAATCTTATCCCATGAGAGACTCAGGTTGTGCGCAGTGAGAACAGTTTATCCTTTGGTCTAACGGGATAATCCTATAGCTCAAGCAATAAAGCCTTGCAGCTCTGGATCCAGAGGTACAAGAGTTCTCCAGCTCTCCACTGGAGCTCTTTTTAAGCAGAAGGATATAAAACCAAGCACGTGTATGCTGTGCCTTGGCAAGGGGAACGCGCTCTCTTCTCCAGGCGACATGTGAGTCTGCTGCTCTTGCCACTATCTTAGACAGTCATCTTCTCTGTAGGAAGAATGGATTTAATTATATCACAGTTTCCAGTTTTATTAATGCTCAAACAATACGAGCATTACAGTGAAATAACATGCCAAGTACTGCAGAGGCCACTGAAACGTTTCCTGTTATTGTGTTGTAATGGAGATCGCAGTAACGCGGAGCCTTTCCAAATGACTGCAGCAGAACATGGCTCGAACCCTCTCCAAGATCCGCGGCTCAGCAGAGCTCGCAGGGCTATCGCTCGTGACAATAGAGTTTCTAGGAATTCACGTCTGAGGTGGCAAAGAATTTGCCTAGGAGGGCTGGGCACGGCGCAGACACTTCCTTGCTTTCTGCGAGCCTTTCAAATGAAAAGCAGAGCTCGTCTGGCAGGGCTGAGAGCTGCCTTTGATAAAGGGCTACAACTTTCCCTAGCCACAAAGCGATGACTGAGCTCGTGAGCAGAAATTATTGACAACTATAGGGCGGAGAAAAGCCACTACTGTTATAAGAGAGCTCAGCTGGGTGGCAAGTTTATTGTAGGAACTGGCATTTGTGCTCACTATCCCAAAAGGGATGTGCTCCTGACACAACAGAGAAGAATGACACACAAGAGTGGCTGTGATTCCCAGCAATGTTCTTCTTGGAAGAGGAAACCAGCCATCCATCCATATGACATGCCTGTGAATCTTTATACCAGCTCACTGAATTATTTACTCCATTTGAAATGAGCAAATTAAAGAGGAGGTGGTCAAAATCTGCTGGCCATCACTGGTTTTGGGTTCCTACCTCTTCTGGAGGATGGTGTCCTTTCAGTCCAGGTGTGGAACCCACCTGAGATACCACCGAATCATCCCAAAGCAGGGGCTGTGCTGATGAGGGATGCAGCTGAATTTCACTGACTTCAATAGCAAAACTCCACGGGGATGGGATTTCCTGCACTGTGATTTAACCAAATTCACACACACAACCTCTAACAGAGAAATGTGTCTCTTCTACATTGTAGTCTTCTACTAGACTTCAACGTTAGCTTAACTTCTGCCTCCTTTCTGACTCACCTATACTGCAATGAAAATGAACCATTCAATCATTTCAGCTTAATATTTTGTTCTGGAATGAATTCAGGGAGAAATCATTCTTCAATCCATGAAGATTGTTTCCTGCCACAGACAGCAAGCAGTTTCTGTGTGCATGCTCTTGTGATGCTTTTCCAAGGGATTTAAATTCAGTTAGAATAAATTACAGGCGTTTGAATATAGCACTGGAATACAAGTGAAAATTACAGTGTTCTCATCTATTTACATGGAGACTCTTTATAAATAATGAGTCAGTGGTTGCTCTACCATGAATTGCCTGGACTACCCGCAAACCCTTCGGTTTGTTTTTTTTTGGGATTTGTTGTCACTACCTCAGGTGATGGCTTAAATCATAATTTCACAGAGTGAAGCTCCAAGTGATAAACAGAAACAGAGCTGGTTACAGAAAGTGGGCAGTTTGAGAAAAAAAAATTAAACTTTTATTAATTTTATTAATTTATTTTATTTAATTTTACGATAGTTAGTCCTTGGCCAAGTGGTAACTGATGTCAGGGCTGTGCAGGTGAGTTTGCTATGACAGAACCTGAGCCTGCCTTTCTGTTTTCTCCTATATTTATTATAACACATTCTCTTTATAAGATGCTTTGGAATAGCTGGGGTAAAAACAGACACCTGAGACAGCGCAAGGTCTATGGACACCAGAACATCAGTAATCTGTTTCATCACCCCTGGGAGGCGACTGGTCTGTTGTGCAATTGGGAAACTTGGTAACAGACTGTGGAAGATTCAGTCTCTGGAAGAAGTCACTGAATTGCCTGCACACAGAAGTGTATCATCGCATTTTTGTCATTTTCCTTCTCATACTGAGGCACCACAGCAATGTTATCTGTGGACAAGGAAGGAAGCATTAAACCCTCAAGCACTGAACACAGTGGGGAATCTATCCTGTCGCTGGATTTTTGCAAATCGTTACTTGTACAGGAATTGACTCTGCAAAATACATGTTTACAAAGGAATAAGGTCATGTCTTCAACTGAAGATATAAAGTACACACAAAGAATTAATTTCTCCCAATCCTCTTTCTTTCCAGCTGGACACTCACTGGGATTGTGTCGTCAGTGCTGCACTTCAGGACAGAAAGAACTGGAAGGAAAATCAACTACAGACAAAAGTGACAGAAAATTAGGAGATAGGCATGCTCATGGGCAATAGAAATCACATTTAAGAAAAAAGGGGGAAAAAAACCATGAAGGAGAGCCAGACTGCATACAGTAGTCTCAGTGTTTGCACTGGTTAAACCCCTTTTATCTCACATTCGTAAACACAGGCTCTCTATATGATATAAAACACATTTAGCTGTCATTGAAATGCTGTGATTTATGGAACAGGGCTGTCCCTAAGAGGGTAACAACACTTGGTGCTTATTTTGGCAGGTGCACTAATTCAAACTGCTGAGCAGCTCAAAGAACAGCTAACGCTTACGACAAAAGGTTAATGATTTTCTTTTCTTTTCCTCTTCTTTTTTTTTTTTTTATATTGGAAATATTTGTTCAGTTTAGGCACCGCTTCATATGTGACCCCAGCTCTGGCCAAGCAGATGTCAGCTCGCTTTGCACTTGGCAAAGGCACCTTTTGAAGAAAATATTATTTTAGTTTCAAACACGACTAAATAGCCGTCAGCATCACTGGGCTAATGAACAGACACTTACAGACCTTTGCCTTTCCTTCATGTTGGCATTTAGCAGGTGATACATGATGATCTGCTTCCCTAGTAAATCGGAAATGACGTGTTCAATGGAAAAATCAGCATTAAATATATTCACTTGTCTATCTATCTATCTGGTCTGGGTTACATTTTACAACTTCTCCATGGTCCTCTAATGCACTTATCACCTGAAGCTTCTTCTGCCTTAACAGATTTGTAGACTTGTCTGTAACAGCTTAAATGAGCCAATGCTCTCTGCTGCTTGCTAACGCTCTAATTATCCCATTACACATTTTATAAGTGTTTGTGGTCATGTTTAGCAAGATGGAAATCCATATAGTCAAGTCCTGAACCTATTTTCAGCACACATCAAAACCCTGACTGTTGAAAGCAGGACACGAAAAATTGGCTGTCTGAGCCTCAGACCAATGCTGGCTGCAGAAAAGGTCCCTCTTATCCCCTGTCTGAGATGGAGATTTTTACAGGAACAACAGCATCCTTCGCACGTGGTACATTTATTGGTGCAGGAGATCCCTGGGGTTCACCTAACTGGTCCTGGAGGGCAGGGGGGAGTGAACCAGAGATCTTATCCTCTCCAAAACGAAGTTTTTAAAAATATGTGATGTAGTTTGGCATGGTTGCCAAAGCTGACCTGAGCTGGTCTGGATACTGAGATGCCCACTCTGGCCTTCCAGATCCAAGTTGGGACAGCCCTGATCCCAGTTTGGGGAGCAGGTGGGAGGACGAGGAGGCCACGTTCCTGGGCAGTATGTCTGTCATTCATTAAACCACATGCCTTACCAGGTTCCTTGGTATCTTTTCTGGGGTATGATCATCTTTCACTTCCTGATTTACGCTGGTGATGATGAACATCAAACATCTGCCCATCCTGCACTGGGAGCAAGCAGGTGTAAGAGAAAGCCCTGGGAGATCTGCGTAGGGCTTACTGGGCATAGCACTGGGAAAATTTTTTTAAAAAAATTTTTTTCAACCCCTTTGAGAGCTTCAGAGGCTACATCCCTCAAGATGCAGTGCTTTGTTGTCACTAGCAGCACGTGAGAAGTCCTGTACTCAGACACAAGCAGGACAATCATCTGCCACGGGACAAAAATCTCACACACAACAATATCAAAAGCAGCAGCAAAGTCCAACAGTAACAACAAAGCAGCAAAATCCTGGCCAGCACTGAAGAGCAGGTCATTCTGAACACATCCAAGAGCCATACCTCCACCAGAAACTGGACACAAGCCAGAAAGACATTTGTCAAATTAATCATCAGGTGCCTGTCCCCCTCCTCGCCCTCTCCTCATTAACCTTTGGCACAAAGGCAGGTTTGAGACACACTCCTCATAAGTGTGATTATTCCTAGATAGTCCAACATTATTGTTATTATTATTTTTATTATTTTTTTTCTGAACCACAGTGTAACTCACAGTGAGGGCCATGTTGGCTTTGCTCAGACAAGTTATCTCTGATCCAGGGAGGGGTGCTGGTTACACCACGGCCTCTTCTGGCTCTTGCTATAGCCCAAGACATGCAAAACTGCTTCAGGTTCAGCTCTGGTCCCAGCTGGGCCATGCTGAGGACCAGCAGATCATCAGGGTGGCTCTTCACATCATGAAGCAAACCTGTCCCAGGCCTCGATCAGAGCTGGAAAACTCTCCAAACCATTTCAGCTGGAAAGTCCTGCAAAAAATTGCAACCGCTTGGTAAATGACTTATGGCAGGAGAATTCTCCACTGGAAAAATCATGTTAGGTTACGGCTTTTTAATGGTCTTTGAATAGGGTTATATCTAGCGTGGTTGCATTAGGAAAAGCAGAAGCGAACAAAAAGCCCCTGGGGTTTGATGAGTAGGTGTTTGATCAGAAAGCTCAAGTCCATCAGCTACTTACTAGGAAGGCAAGAAGGAAGCCTGGAAAGCATTAGGAACAGAAAGACCACCAGACATGGAAAACTGTATTTTTAATGCTGAAGTTATCAGCAGAAGAGATCCTCAAAGTTTACAAGGAGAGTTTTATCAGTAACATCACAGCAGGACTTGATAAGTAAAATATGTGTAAATTTAATGTATTTTTTTCCCCACCATTGGTCAATATTTCCCTCCCACCAAAGTCAAGAGTTATTTTGGCTTTACTTCAATTTTTTTTTTCAATCTCTCTGAGAAAGATGAGTAGATGATAAAATATGTGAGAGGATGACTAAAACATTGGATGAAAAAATAGATTATGGGCACGGGGTGTAATATCTGGTAATGCTGGAGAGTACAGATGCCTAGGAAAGAAAAAAAGACAGGCTGGCCATTTTACTCAAGAGCAAAGAGAAGGATGGAAATCTGGATGCTGTAAGTGAGGCTTGGTCCAGGAATCAAAATCCATAAAACACATTAGCTCCAGGCTGAACATAGAAAAGAGTCTAGTCCAGGTTAGCCAAATATCTGTGGCTTCAATAGAAACCTTTAGGAAAATATGCAGCCACTAAAATATTTTTTTTTTATTCAGTGTCCTCCAAACATTAAATACTCTTTTAGCTGTTTAAGGCTCATTTTTTCACTCCCACCCCCTCTTGACCTGCCTCACAGGGCTGAGTCAGGAGCAGAAGAGAGAGGAATGAAAATCTCCATCTGCTTTTCTAGCCCCGGTGACCCCCGTACCAGTTGTTACCCACTGGCCACATCTCTTCCAGCTGGTCCATCTAGGTAGGAAAACCTGCAACACTGCATTCACTCTGTGTTAAAAAACAGAAGGAAAAAAAAAAAAAAAAAAAGAGTGGTTTGTGTGGAGCTTTTTTGCATGGAAAATCCCGGTGTGAAGTGTTTGTTGCCTCTTTGAAGGAAGATATATCACTAAGTCGCTGTAACTAATAATCGTGTGATATTGAAGGAGTGCGGAATTTACTGGTGCAGTGGGATTACTTTTGTTAAAGCAATAATGCCTCATTTGTTCTTATGACAGCGCTTTACAACAGTTACATAGGCAAGTCTTTAACATCCATCAACATTACTGTCTGGATTGTATTATCTAGGAAATCCCAGAGTCACTAGCCTACAGGTTGAATTAGCTGCAAATTCATTTCAGATTAGAATCCCTTTTGTAAATGCTGCAGTCACTCAGGCAATACCTCGGAGAAAGCTGGGGGGATGTTATTGAATTTTGTGTTAATAATTCTTTCCCAGCCTTTTTTTTTTTTTTCCTTTTTTTTTTTGGGTAACCACTGCTTCTTGAAAGGCATTAAGGCATTAAGCTGACTTTAAAACAACAGCAGCAAACACTTTTTCCAAAAAACCCCTTCCTTTGTGTCCTTCCTGCAGGAATGAAACCCTTTCAAAGACTTTTTGTAGTGTATCTGTCCCTCATTTCAGGTGTTTCAAGAATATATCAGCATACAATCACCCAAAGACGCCTTTCCATTTTTTTGGCAATGCTTCTACACTGGGTTTCTCAAGCAAGCTTTGCCCAGGGACCTTTTCTATACCTGCCCGTACCTGGTACACCCTGCCTAGACCTCACCTTGCAACGCACGGAGCAACTCAACTCTTCTTTCCTCTGCCTGGTGGAAAGATCTCAGGTGGGATGAGATGGACTTTTCCCTTCTGACATGGTTCTTTACATGGTTCTTTGCACCATGAAAGCCTGCTTTTGGGGGACCTGGGGTTTTTTAGATGTTGCTGCAGTGCACATGAGAATTAAACCAAGACTAAGGGTCTTCCAGCAGGTATTCTGGTAGAAATTCAGAACAGTATTGCTGAGCAGATCTGGATTTCACCTGGGTTGCATTTGGGTCTCTCTTGAATTTTCTTGCAAATGGAATTCCAGCAAAGAAGCCTGCAGGCAGGGAAGAGTGTATTTGACTTGAGTGTTAGAGAGGGTTTGAAGAAAATGAAGTTTGAACTCCAAACCACAAATATTCACAACAGAATCCTCATTCGGAGGATTACACCGAGCCAACCGCAGGGTAGAGCTGCCACCCCATGACTGTTCGAATGTCACCTTGCAACGCTTGGATCTCAAATCATTGCTGCTGAACTCCTCCCAGGCGTTCCTCAGGACGACGTATTTTTGGCAAATAATTCTGAACAAAGGCTGGGTCTGAAAATTCACCTGTTGCCCACATTACTCATGCGAATCGTTTGCTCAGCTCCTTGTTATGGAAAGAACAGAGAAATACAAATTAAGGAGCAGATCCCTACCTTGAGGTTTTCCTTAAACAATCCCTTCTGTGCAGGAGAGCTGGAGCTTGGTTTAAGTGCCCCATTAAAGTCTATGTTGATAAAACCCAGGATATTGCCATCTTGATTCTTTACATTTCTAACCTGCTATGTTAACATTTTTCATGTAACTTATACTGCTGCCCTCAGAGAAAACAAAAAAGGGAAAAAACCCTCCTCTCTGCCCTTTTTATAAATCAGTTTAAAGCTTTAACAAGACAGTTTTATGTTCTGATTGAAGAAATAGACATTATTGTTCAAGAAACTACTTAAGCATCTGTTCAACTTGAAACCTGCGCGGGAGCTCCAGCCTGTTCTCTCCAGGGCTGTAGACATCCTGAATATCTACAGGTGAAGGTGGATTTTATCACAATTTTTCCTACCAAAAATCAATTATTTCCAGTAGCCCTCAGAGCAGGTTTTAGCCTGTAATTGAAAAGCTGCAGGTTTCCTTCCCCAAAGTGCACATTTCAGAAAAAAAACCCTGTTTTTTGGAGAAAAAGCCCCAATTCCTAACCAAGACAGAGGTCCCTGCAATGCCACCCCCTCCTGAGACCCACGCACTCGCAGACACCAAAATAATGGCTATTTTAGCCTGTCATTCTCTGCAGCCAAAACCTCACCTCTGCTCGCTGGGGTCTTTACATAACCTGACCTCCAGAAGCCAATTACATCTGTTTTCTTTGTGCTCATGTGTTTCGAGTATTGACACCAACTTCGCTTTCAACAAAGGGTGGGTTCCCATGAACTCCGTCCTTTTATTACCAGCTGGTTCTTATTAGAGATTAACCAATAAAAAATGAGTAATACAGTCGGCAGTGTGTTCCTACATGTAGCACTTTTCCATGTGTTTCAATTTACCAATCAACCAATAAAGCCCTGCCCTCCAATGAACTGCATTCCATACCTCACATTTTTTGCTTATTTTGATAAATGTAGCTTTTCATAGATAAAAAGGGCAAGAATCTGGCTAACACTGTCTACTGTTAGCTGGAACATTGATGTTGGTTAGATGAATTAGGGAATGCTACTTGATCTTTTCTCTGACAGCTTATTATACCTCGGTTCCTGGGCTTCTAAAATTTCTCTTGCAAAGCTCCCTGTCACTGTGCTTAGTTAAAACTTGTCAAAAAACTAACGAACCCAATTTCAGGCTTGTTTTGCTTGTTTTCTTCAGCTCTGAGCAGGCGAGGGAAATTTTGAAAGGATACTCTCTCATTGCTGCCGTCGCAGAGGTTTCTGCAAGCTGAAATTCCTTATCCAGCATTATGGGTGGTATTAAAGGGTTCAAACCAGAAAGCGGCCCTTCATAAAATGGGTCATTTCTAGTACAAACTTTTGGGAGGAAAAGTACAGAAAGCAAACGGCAGCTTAATGGATTCCTCAATGAGAGAATCTGGGCGCATGCTTGTAAAGTTATTCTTTGCCACCGTATTTTCTCTCTTAAAAAGCCTTATATATATATTTTATTTCAAGCTTTTAAGCAGTTAAACTCAGGTCAGTAAATAGCTCACATGCTTAAAAAATTGGTCTCTGGTGTCAGCAGCGAAGGATCATGATTCTCCCTGGGACCAAGCAGTGTTGGCAGGACTGTGTTGCCCTTCACAGGCAGGAGAAGAGCCTTTGATACAGCAATGTTGAAGCATTAAACCTACAAAGCCTTATCTAGACTCTTTTGGTATGTTGTGAAATTTTAATTTCAACATTTTTTTTTGTCATTGGTACATTTTTAATAAAACTGTGCCCTACTTGTACCAAACTGTGGTCTGTGAAGGGCTACTCGTGTCTCCCACCCATGAAGCGATCCAGGTGGTATGAATGTTGTTAGACCCTTTAATTCTCCTAAATAGACCTTCCCTTTGACACTGAGTTCTGAACTTGGCTTCATTATCACTTTTCACCAGAAGAATGAAAATACAGTAAATCTTTCCATTAAACCAAGCTGCTGAAAAGGGAACTTTATTGTTTTAAGGTAGTTGAAAGTAGGCTGAAAAACTCCCTGTAAAAACAGGCACGAGCTCCTTAAACCCTTCTAAGGTATAAAAGTGCTAACTCAGTGCCTCTCCCTCCTTTGCCACCCTTTTCCCGTTGCAGGCAGGGAAGGTTCAGTCCGTAGGAGCACATAATACAGAAAGTCACTGGAAGGTCACCATGTAAGATTCGGGAACCTGACCTCGATGCCACCCAGGTATCAGCAAACCTGGGATTTCCCAGGGCATCTGAGACATCTTAATTCTATTAGACCTTCATGATTCTGGCCATCTAATTTAAGGTGACAACCAAACTAACTGCTACAAACCCTCTCCTAGTCCTAAAGATATGGGGGCTTTGCACTTGAATATACTCTAGAAGAGTTACTACAGCTTCAGAAAGCAGCCATCAGGAAATGCCAGCTAGAAAGAAATGAAATTCCTTCAGCGATGCCTTGGGCTTTTCCTTTGGGTATTTTTGAGGGAGACTCCAGTCCCATTGGAGTTGAGGACAAAACTCTTACTTCCAAGGAAGCCCCAGCAGAACAGGGAAAGGTGCGGATTTATGTCCCTACAGCTACCTTGGATAAATCCCTGCATAGACACTCCTTCCAGAAGAGGAGAGTTTTGGCTCTGCCTAAAGCACTTCCCTGAACAGTCAGCTTTGAAGATGAGATTCCCTTGCTGGCTGCTCTTCCGTTGCCTTCTCCTAAGGCACAAAATGCTCTTTCTAGGTGTTTTTCTCAAGAGCACACAGCCTGTTTCCCAGCAGTTGGTACAACCAATGACCAAGGTCAAGATCCTGGAAGCATACAGCATATGACAAACCTATTGCAACTTTTCTAGGCATTGAGTTCCCCTGCTGCTGATGGGGTCAAGCGGGAGAGATCGGTGCTTTTCAGAGAGAGGTGGAACCAAATTCTTCATTTCTAGTTGTAATTAAGGGAAGAGGTTGGGAATGGGCTACTTCCCATCCGATACTCCTTTCAGTACAATCCTTGACGATGATTTTGCATCCTGTGCCCAAGATCCCAGAGTGTTGCTGCAGCTTTCCAGGAACCCAGTGCTTCCAACTCTCCAGCAAATGTGCCGAAGCGCTGCGCCACGACTTCCTCCAGTGCACAAGAGCAGTTTCACCTAAGCACAACAGTTATGTGGCAAATACATTCCATTTAATAATTGATTAAGTCTTACGTGAAAAATAGAGAGTGCAGCAGAAGATTCATTTCCAGAAAGGGATTTTTTTTTTAATAATTGGAATTAGATTCTGGACTGGAGAGAAAGCTGGGGATGGCTGATAACATTTTGACAATGATGAGTGAGGCTTTAGGAAATAAATACAGCCAGGATTATTGAAGTCTTTTCAGCAGCAGAGCCTCCAATTCAGTGGAAGCATATGAAAAAATATTTGCCTTTTTCAAGTCACCTAATCACTCTAGAAACCTGGCAGCAATTCAGGTGATGTACACTTAAAATGTCAGACTAAATTATAGATTTCAACCTTTAGAATGTGCTGTTAAGAATAATTCATTTGTGTTTTTTGGTTGAAAGAATTTTGAACCTTAAGCTTTTTTTTTTTTTTTTTTTCTGCATTACTTGTGGGGTTTTTGTTGTTTACAACCAGGAATTATCAAGATAAATAAATAAATGAATAACAAGAAAACAGAGGAGAACACAAAGTGACCAAAACATTTTCTGGCAACCAGCAAATATGGAGGAGAAAGAAATATGAAGAAGGGCCAAGTTCCGCCCACAGCATAAAGGGTGTGTAATAAGTGCCAGGTAAAGTCACAGCACAGCAAAATACTGGAGGATACCCTCAACTTTCAGCACAAACCTTTTCCATTTCAGTCCATGAGACTCAACTGTCTTGCTGAACTGAGCTGGAAGAGGGCAGTCGCTTTAATAAACTCTTACCGCTGCGCACAGAATTACGTTATAATTGTGAACACAAGGCCACTACCAAAAAAGGTTTTTTTCCCAATATACAACTTACTAATTATTGCTGATTCTGCAAAGGCACGATGATGTGTTCCCCCTGCCTGCCTCACATCTGCAGCTGCTTAGGGAACAACCACGGGTCTCTGTGCACCGATCACGGGATGGGGAAAGATGTGCTAGGCTGTGACACACACCAGCTCTGATTAAAATGTAGTTGCTAGGATTGTTCCTCCTGGAGAGAAGGAGAGGACAGAGTCTGACCACAGCCCAGTGTTTTTGGTGCAGAACTGAATGCGAGGCTTGAAAAGGGGCAAAAACCAGGCAAGTCCTGCTGTGTGCTTGGCTGTGTCTGCTGACGTGGTGTATCCACCACAGAAGGAGTCTAAACTGTAAATAGTCTTCCAACAACATCGTTGCCCCAACACTCACAGGAGAGAAGAGTTGGTCTGGTTGTTGGCTTCTGTATAACCACGTGAGACCCCCTCGTGTCTTGGCCATGGGGTTGGCTGAGGGTCTTCCCCATCAAGGGTACAGTGCCACCAATTGAGAAGGGCTCAGTGCTACCTCACATTTTTGGCTCCTGGCTCCAGATGTTGTTTCACAACCACTCATTGTGTTTTCCCCACAATCCCTGGCTCTGATGAACCCCATCACCCAGAAAGGCTTTTGTTCCCAATCACTTCCATTACGCGCTCTTGGTTGTGGCGATTGGTTGTTGTCATTGTTATCCAACCTTGTTCTTCCCCACAAAGGGAACAAAATTATATGAAATGCCTAATTTCCAGTTTAATTTTCTCTGGCTTTTTCTTGCAGCTATCGGAATTCAGCTGTCCTCTCTCAGCTAGATTAAAGAGACCTTTAATATATGTTATTTTTCCTTGGTGAAAATACTTACACACTGTAACCAAGTCTTTGTCTGATCTTTTTAATAAACTAAACAGACCAATTTCCTTAAGTCTATTCCTATCAGACCCCTCCTACATTTTAAACAAATGCTTTTCCAAAAGAAAACTGCTTTTTACAAAGCTGCCTGCCTTATGTTCAACACCCTTTCAAGGCTCTTAATACATCCTCTCCAAAATAACACCCCAAAGAGGCATTTTGAGGCTTGACAGCCTCAACTGTTCTCCATCTGCTCTGCCTTCAAGCTGAAGAGATTCCATCTGGACAATGGAGTTTTGGTCAGTGGAGTGATGCGGTTTTGCACACCCTTTTGGGAACAGTTTGTGGATTGGATTGACTAATTGTTGTTTGAGTTTGCATCACCCCTGATGCCCATGGTGGCCTCTGCTTCCCCATCTGCCCTGCTGGATGTGCCACTGGAGGTCAATGCCCTGCATCCTCATCCTTGGGGCCACCAGAATCCATGGTCCTGCGAGGAAGGAAGACCCCCTCTGCAGAAAAAACTGACACAACAAGGACCCTGTGGCCCCAAAAACAGTGTCGCTCCTTTTACACTGGTCAACAGCAAGACCCTGAGACAGCTGTAAAAAAAAAAAAAAAAAATAAAAAGAAGGAAAAGCCCTGGCGCCGCCGGGTTTTGTGCAGGGTCGCCCCACAGCTGCGTGCCCAAGATGTTGGCAGTGTCCCCCATCCCCAGTCTGGGGCTGGGAGTGCTGCGGGGGCTGCGGGGGCAGGCTGGGAAGAAGTGCGGGGGAAGCGGCGGGCTAGCAGAAAATAAATCACAGCGCCTCGGTGCTGTCACTCTCTGCCCCGACTGGTTTCGACAAACAAAACTTCACTGTCCACTGACAAGAACAAATAAACCAAGTCGGGAGAGACTGAAAGTCACAGGGGATCCGAAATATTTACCTTGATACCTTATAAGGCTAATAACCACTTTGCTGCTTTGCAGCCACTGACAGAATAAAAAACCCCCCAAAAAACAAAACAAAAAACCTACCTAAAATGTTTGGGGCTTTTGACTAGTCCAACCTGTCCTGGCAAAAGCATCAAAGCAGGATTAGAACAAGGTTTTAATTATATATGCTTTCCCTCGCCCGCCTTCCCCTTCTCCCCTCCAAATCTCTTGCGTTTGATTATGGAGATCAGTGGAGTCAGCCAGTTATCGCAGCTAATATAAATGATTTCATTCAAGCTCCTCCGCCAAAGACACAGTGAGCATTTTAAAAAGCCGTAGGTGAACCTTTTGCTCTCGGCCTCGAGCATTCACCAAGCTTGTGCTGCTTTCTTTCATATTCTTGCAAAACCACGTTTTTCAAAATTACCTGCAAGAGACAGAAACTCGCGCATGCCAACAGCTCCAGACAAATAAATAACCCACCCTGGGAGGAAATATCCGTCAGCTGCTGGGCATCAAATAAATCTTGCTCCCCAGCATTTAGCTTGGTTCTGTACTGATTTTTGGCCATTACTCCTCAGCAATAAAGCAGTGGTAAATAAAAATGTGGGTACGTTCGCTTATTCAGTAAGTATAAAACATGGCAAATGCTATGGTAGGGAATAATTTGATTTCTCGGTATTTTTCCTTGACTGAACAATTGCATCAAGACTTTAAGTAGACAGTTGGAATAGCTTGAATCAAAGTTCCTGAAGCAGTGCTGTGACAGATTTGCGTCATCTGTGAATTGGACACAGTGGGTTAATTGTAGCACCGACACACTGGGGATTACCGACTTGCGTTGATCAAAGGCAACTCATCCCAAATGGGTGAGGCTGGAGGGGATTCAAATCCTCGATGGGTCTGACAGTTCTGCCTGATCTCAGCGGAAGAAGCTGGGTGTTTCTCTGTGCAGTGCGTTAGGCAAATATTCCAACACGGAGCCTTACGCTGAACTCCTGATCTTTACAGTTGGGGACATACCGAAAGGAGGTCGGAAATTTTAATTTACTGGGGTTTTGCCAAAATGCCATTTTTTAAACACAATCTCGCTCTACTTCTGAACCAAACTAATTCTGTATCACTTTCATGAGGATGAGGAAAGGGAAAAATCCTGTCTGAAAATTTCTGTCAATATCAGGGTGACCCTGTTTTCTATAGCCACAAAATTACATACTTGATTAATAAAGGGTGAGAAATTTGATTGCTTGAAGCACAAGACAAAATCATAATTAAATACATCTTTTAGTTTGCTGCTTGTCTGATTGTTCATGTATATTTTTAAATAAATTTCTTCCCTATATAGCCTCTCCCATAATTTAAAACTCTGCATGACTCACTGTTGTGCTGGACTACCTTTACCCTGAGCATGAAATCATGGATTATAGGGCTACTGTACATGGATTTATTGCTGAAAGTACCAGCTCTGCCTGTGTATCCTGTTTTCATTAGCAGTTAAAAAGAAGCAATTGCATGTGTGTGTGTAAACACATTTAAGAAAACCCACTTATTTTCCTTCTTTGTTTTTATTTTCTTTTTTAATCAGAGATTAAAGTTTTGGTTGGCTTCCCATCCCCAAGTCTCTATAGATGCACTATGAAACGCTGCCAGCACGCTGGAGGTTTGTTACTGCCGTTTGTCATTACCAGTCATCCCAGATTAGAACAACTCCCTCCCACGTGTCTTCAAGGCGCCCAGCCCAAGGGTCTTAATTAACACCACAGTAATGGGTTGGGCAGCCACACTTCTTTTCCACTTCATGATTTTCCAATGCTTGACTTTTCAGTCTAAAAACATGACTATAGTGCATTTAAATTTTTATTTTTTTTTGCAAGAGCACAGCTTTTTTACATGGAGTTCACCTTCATAAAGGGCGATGCTGTTCCTGCTGGTCATGTGTCTGTCTTGGTACCATTGATTAAAGCCCTAAATCTTAATTCTCCAGTTCTTTCTGGGTGGGTGGGATGGCTTTCAAATTTATTCCATTTGGGAATTCCTCAGATTTTCCATAAAGAGTGTATGTCCCTAATTATGAATACAGTGAACAGTTAAATGTTAAAATAGTACTAATTCAGTGATGCATTAATGGTGAGGGCAGAAAGGATCATGAAACTAATTATATTTTTAGGGTAATAGAAGACAAATAACTTACAATTTTTTGTTTAACTAGGAGTCTGACTTTTGTACATCTTGAGTACCCAGAATTACTGGAGTAGGTAACAAAGTCATGAACTGACCAAGAGGAGTAGCTGCATAACAGCTTATTTGGGGCATGAGGTGTTCCTGCTCTTGGTACAGCACACTCACCTACAGCGTACAGGGGAAAAAGTGATGTAAAAAAAAAAAAAAAGCCAGGATGCCTACATTTAAAAAGGATGGAAAACATTTTGATGAATAATTTTATTTTGGAAAAATAACTTTTTAACAAAAACTAGTTTGGGAGGAAACGCCTCTGGGGAAATTTTAAGAATAATTTTTTTTTTCTCTTTTTCTTTAGTCTGCATCTCCAGTGGAAAACACTGTCACTGGACGATGGCATCTGTGCTAGCCGCAAATGCCCAGCTGAAGGCTAAAGAATGTGCCTCAAAATCCAGCAAAAGACCTCAGCGAAAAGCAGATGCTTCCATTTCCCCTGAAGTTTATAGGGCGTGTTTTCTCCCCAGCCCACAAGCCATTTGGGGTCATTCCACAAGCCCATTCTTTAAATTTACGATCTTGATTTGGTATTTGTGTTGCGTGAGGGCAGAGAGCCAACCTTCTTGCTCCGGGGGCTCGCAGTGTGAACCTCTCCCAAGGAAGGGAACACCAGCGGCCCCAGGAGCACCCATCTGCCTTTAGCATTTCCCTTTTTCCCACTAATTTTGTTTCTTTCCAGCCTTGGGGGAAGACTGTAACATTTTTTTACTGAGGAGTCTGGGAAGGCAAAGGGGACAGAGGAATGTCCTAGGAATGTCCCAGGACAAGCTGGAGAAGGACAAAGTGGGGACAGAGCAACCCCAACTGTTGCACTAGAGAAATGGGACCAAAAAAGTTTTGCAGATCGTCAGCAAGAGCCATCAGGAGGAATTACACTGCATCGTGGTCAGTGCTGTATATCACATCCAGCACAGAGGAAAGACAGTTTGTGATGTAAAAATATTACTTTAGGAAGCCTTATTTTAAAAAGTGATGGGCTGTTTAATGATGACAGCTTGTTTTATGCTGAATATAAATCAGTCACTGGGGTAAAAACTGCATGCACAGAAAACCTGTAGCATGCTGGGCAGCCTCCCACAAGCACCATGTTGCTGCATTTTGTGTTTCTGCAGAACAATATTTCCTGGGAAAAGATTTTGGGTGATGTAAAATTTTCCTATTGAGGACCATCAGGAGAGAAATCCAGGATCCCCCATATGTGATATTCGGGTGTCTGTTGCTGACGCTGGACGGTTCCACTGGCTGCTCAGGGGCAAACAGGGACACTTGGTCGCATGGAGATCTGGATGAAATTTAAACTACAAAGGGGTTAAAATTAAAACCAAGTCCATGTTTCCTCTGAAGCCTGCTTGACCCTTTCCCTTGCATCCTTTTGGTTTCCCACTGATGGAGCCCCTGGGAGCCATGGGGGTTAGGGCTCTGCCAGGTCCATGGCCCGGTGCTGGAGGCTGGGGCCAGCTGATGTTATGCGTGGTCCAACTGGGATCCATCTTTCAGTTTCCCTGACAAGGATCCAAGTGTCCTTCTGCAGACACAAGGAGGCAAACAGTCCACGGGTGCAATTTGTCCATCAGTGCAACCTGTTATTAAGCCATCCATTGCACACCACTCCTCCTCACTTGCTGTCACATCCCCACTTGTTTTCATGCCTCTAATTTGTCATTCCCAAACAGTCTGAGAACGCTGGAGAGTGGGAACTTTTTTTTTCTTTAATTTTATTTGGCCCATCTATTTTCACCCCAAAGTGTTTCTGCCATCACTGCTGCTTCTGAAAAATCCCACCGAACCCATTTCAGTGTGGCAAAGAAAGCTGGATCTGACTGTGCTGGCTCATGCTGCTCTGATCAACCAGCCGTGAGAAAGCATCACGTAGAAGCAAACTACTTTGCTGTAACAGAGACAGCCAGAGGGAGTCAAGAAGAGAAAGTCTGGCTGCCTTGGCTGCCCCAGAGTTTGCTTCCATCATCTACAGCGTCAGGTCACTGGCCTGGGAAAGAGCCCAAGTCCCAGCAGAATGATGTCTCTGCTACCAAGATTAAAAGATAAAAAAATAATTCCTCAAATTATTTTTTCCTTTATCTACCTAATTCTCTTTTACCCTTTTTAGTCTATTAATATACCCCCTCTAGATACAGACTGTTCCCATCTTATTAGACTCCCTGGTTTCCTTTTCCCACAGTTCGAGATGGGAGGTGAATAATTTGACTTTACAACACATGCTGCTGCTGTTACAGACCCTCATCCTTCAAACGCTCATGGGAACTGGAGTTTCAAGCAAGTATTTAACACAAGAATTGAGGCAGAAATCAATATAATCTCAATGGCAGTCTTTATCCCTCATGCGTAGCCTAAGACAAGCAAAAAGGTTGAAGAGATTCTAACTGTAACATGCATTTTCTAACAGCTCTGCAACATGCCATCTTCACAGGTTTCCTCAATAAATTAAAAAAGTGGAGTGACATTTCGTAGGAGATCCTTTGGTAACAATATATGAATGCTCCTTCAAAAATGTGACACTTGATACACCCCCTTCAGTGATTCTAAGGAATGGCAAAAGTCTTATGTCCTAGGATATGAATCAACTATTTGCATAAATTAAAACCAAACAGACAATTAAATCACTGGGTCACATTCTGAATGGATTTCTAGCACTAAAATCAGTGCTTGAGAAATGATCCAAGATTCCATGATCGTCCACCAAACGGCTGGAGCTTCAAACATCTGGAATTTAAAACTTTTAACGTCTCCTCTCCATAAATTTTACCCACCTCAAGGTCTTTCCACCACAACTACAACTTTCCTGACATGTTTTGGTGCTGGAGGTTAAAAATCACACTTTACCTCAGCTCTGTCAGGGGCAGATTTGTGGAGGGTATTTCTGTTGGACAAGATATCTCTGAGATTGCTTAAAAATCTGCCACTTGGGGAAAGAAAGAAGGCTTTTCCACAGTCCCTTTGAAGAAGAAGATATTCAAGTGAACAAAAAGGGCTGGCTCAGCTTGCACCAGGGGAAAGAAAAAAGCGAAGCTAAATTACCTAAACAGCATCTCAGCTCTTTGCAATATGGCATTGTTTTGCAGCCAGATTAAGTGACTAGATTAGAATCCTTGCCAGGGTTAAGACTAGTCACATCAAGATTTGAGAGAAAATTAGTGGGTAAGCCAATTTTCCCAGAAATCTCCAAAGACTAGCTTTAGGAATGATGGTTTTTCCATTCTACTTAGCACTCCACATCACAGTTTCACAGAGTTTCTCAGTCATTCCAACATTCGGCTTTAATGGGTGGTATTTCCTATTTTGACTGGCAGAGAGTTCATCTATACATCTATTAACGTGTGCAAAAGGTCTTTTGCCAAAGCCTTCTTTTCGCTGACCCTCCCTTCACGAGGTTTAAAATGTCCTTGCTCCCATGTAATGGTCCAAATGCCATCTTTGCTTTTTTTCAGCATTTTGTGTATTTCTCTTGTGTATTTCTCTTTAAGTTGCAGCCTGCTTAAATTAAAACAAGGGGTGAACCATTGGCATCTTAGTTCATGGTTCAGACACCTGAGTTCTTAGTAGGAAAAAAAAAAAAAAAGCCCAGCTCCTAAAGAACAGGATTGCTCTTAATGTAGCTGAATTCCAAGGAAAACTTGAGGTGTGGTCTTTCTGGAGAAAAAGTTAAAAATTATTGCCTCTGAGTCTGATTAGTGCCAAATTAAGAGCTGCCATAAAATTCATTTGCATTGGTGGAGAGATACCCAGTAACTTGTGCTTCTAGCATGTCTTGAAGATGGCATGAGCACAGAGATGTCCTTTATGTTTATTGAAATAGATATTTTTTAAAAAAAGAAAAATCTTAGTTATTGCTTGGGTGTGTGGAGCTTCTTTAAGCTTCTCTTTGCTGTGGTGTGGGGTGCTGGTTGCAGCTGTTTGTGCCTTTTACACTCTCGTGGCCCTCTTTTGCTTTCCCATCTCAGAAGGTGGACTATCCCTAGCAGATGCTCACTGTTGAGAAGAATGACAACTCCGTGGCAGAAGACCAACAGCCCTGGGCTGAGGAGCAACAGCCTCACTGTTTGTTTATTTGATTCTGGCATGTGGATGAAGACGTATCAGATTTTGCTCCTACCCATTGTGTTCCTCCCTGCCCTTGGCCCGGGCGAGAGCTTGCACGTATTGCACATGACGGCCCAAGCCAAGAGGTTTCAGGGAAGTTCCCTGCGTGTCTTCTCAACTCGGAGAGATCCTCAGCTGCTTCTGAAGTCCTTGTGAAGTTGTGATGTTAACCTCGATGTCCTGGCCAAATTCCAATGTAAGTAATTACAAGCTGCCTATCTTATTTCAGCCTCCTATGTCAACTACATGGAGTATTTTTTGGCTCTGACTTTTTTTCTCCATTTTTTTTGTCCTAAACCGTTGCATAGCGCTGCTTTGTGGAATTACTCTTTTTCTACCTATGGCGGCCGTCCAGTTTGGGATGCAAACTTTGCCCCACAAAGAAACAAAGAACAAAGAAGCCTCCCCACATTCTCACAGTATATAATGCTTTTCAGACAGTGGAGACGTGATTTCTCCACTAGGTCTCTGCCTCCTGACAGAGGATGGATGGGACTGGGAAGTTGGCTGCCCTGTTCCAACTATTTTCAGTTGATGGATGGCTCTGTAATGCTGTTAGCAAAAGCCATCATTCAGAGCCCTCCCCAGAGTACATTACAGCACATAGCTGCCTCCAAATCGGGGACCTGCAGTCAGCCTTCTGCCACCAGATAACTCACACCAGATAAAATCTCTCCCCTACCCAATGGTGAATCACCGTGTTTGGGATGCTCGTCGAATCCCAGTGAAGAAGGGTACAAGATGACATCTCAAATACGTTATGTGGATTATTTCCATCTAAAATTCAGCTTCTGTTCACAGCAGACCACAGCAATGTGGCAACGGAGGTAAGCTGTCTCCTGGGTAGTCCAAAAACTGGAATAAATACCGCCTCTTGGTGACAGAGAAGCTTTCAACCTTCTGCTCTGCCAAGCCTTCCCTGACCCGTCAGTCTGCCTTATCACACCCTGATCACGCAGTGCTCTCAGCTCCAGATTTCCCCCAGGTCTTAACATCTCTGACCCTTGGCCAGACAGTACAGGAAACACGTAATAAAAAAGTTACTAGAACCGCTTGGCACAGTAAATGAGGGGACATTTGTGCAGCCTGAGAAAAACCACAGGCGCAGCTGCCTAAAGCCAGGACATTTACTCACCTTCAGATATTTATTATTCCTTTCTTCCAACCTGCTTCCTCACTGCCATCTGTCTCTGAAGCCGGAGGAGTGCATTCCAGATTATCCCTGATGCTTAAAATGCAGAAAGACAATGACGCAAATGGCAAACTGTCTGCTCGGAGGCCATGGGCTTTGCTGCACATCTCTGATGACCACCTAACTTCTCTGCTTCCCACCCACTCCCAATTTTGTAGCATTTCCATAAGTTTCTTTAAAAATGAGGGGATGCTACTTCAGATCCATCTCTAGTAAAAAAAAAATAAATCTCTGTTACTGTAGCAGGAGGGCTAGAGGTGGGTGATGTGGCAGGATTCACTGATGCTTGGGGATTTGGGGTCTCTGCCCCATTGTGACAATCTATATCCAAGTCCATTGAAGTCTTTAAGAGATTTCTGCAATAACAGATCTTGTTTCCACTTCATTCACTTCTGCTCAGCTCTTTTTTTCTGATTGGTGTGAATCAGGTTGCCAGTGTTGGTGTGGCATGCGAGCTCACTGCAGAAAGGGTGAATTTCTACTGCCAGTTGAGTCTCCTTTTGAAAACTCAGCCGGAGCAATTGCAGCTGCACAGTTGAACATAATTTAGGTGTGAAAATAAGGCAAATACACATGCACAAAAACACAGATGATGAACAAATAATTTTCCAGCTAAGACAGGCAGCTGCAGTCTTTTTGGGAATAGAAGTTTCCCTCTGATCCACTCTGCCTTATCTTGACCCACTGTACCGAGACAGCGTGGTGTCAGTGGGAGATCCTACAGCCAGACCCAGGTAACATATTGATGTTGCTATAGCTTCAACACTGGAGGGGCAAAGCTTCCAACCACAACCTTTAATTACATGTTATGGTCATGTAAGGCAGTATTCAGAGTAGTGAGTGACTGTGTTTTGTTACGGAGGAAATAAAGAGCCCGAATCTTTCCTCTCCCACATCCAGACACCCCCACCCCGTCCCCCCGTTACACTGCAGAGTCACTAAAGGCCGTACATGTGAAATCTTACACTGAACCTGCTTCCTTTTTCCACCGCCATGTAATTTGCCACATCAATGCGGCTCCCGCCCTAGGATCTGGAAATTCTGTATCCCTTTTCAGAGATGGCCCTTTGATTTTTCTTGGACCCGGCTGTGTTTTTAAGCCTTTCTAAGATAGCTGCACAGGAGCAGGAAATTCTGTAGACCCCACTCTGTCTCAGGAAGAAGAGATGGAGCCAAATTCCTATTAGCTCTTCCTTTTTGCGACTGTTTGGAAGAAAAAAAAAAATCATCAGACACAAAAGAGTGCCAGGCACAGGGATTTTCATTTGACTTCTTTATTCCTTTTCCCTTTCTTGTAGTACTCAGCACAAAAGCTTTCCACACATGGTCCGTGCCCAGGTCGATGATAGTCACCGATAAGCAGGCAGAGGGTATCTCTCTGCAGAGCAGTCTGTGGGAAAGCCGAGCAATTGTTAGTTCTAGACGAGTTTTCAGCTTCAATGCTTGAATCAAATACCTGAATCAAATTATTATGTGCAGCTGTGAAAATTGTGATCGTGAAACCTGATTACAATTCCCCCCGCCTCCCTCCAAAGGTCAGGGACAATATACAAAAGACCTTCCCTTCTCTAATGTAAATATTTCTTGAAACAAAGATTACTTTCTCCATAAGCTTTGCATTTCTCAGGGAAGGATGCTGGACAGTGCCAGCAGAGTTCAGCGCTCGCGGGAGGTCAGGACGGAGAAGCGCTGTTCTCTTGGCGACTGGTCACCGATTTTTGGAAACATTTTTTTTTCCCCTTGGCTGCTTGTCCCTCTCACCTCACTAACCATTTCAAGACAACTGGTGCTAATCCCTAACGGACAATGTTTTGTTTTGTTTTCTAACAAACAAACTTTTATTTTAACCGTGACCCTCTCCACATCCATTTTCCAGGCAGTGAAAACCACGTCACCCTCTGCCTTCAGAGATTTTCACTTGCGTGTAAGCAAGTACCATCGTATCCCCAGAATAGATATGTTGCAATGACACATGTACAGAACACAGGGACCTCCTGCTCCTTGTTTAACAACAGTGCATACTTCAGCAGCATAGCGCCGGTTAAACTTTCATGCTCCAGCCAACAAGCCATTACAGGGGATGCAATCTGAACCAGATGAGCCCAGGTCATTATACTTATGGTCCCTCACAGTGAGATCCAACCTGAGGTTGCACCTGAAGTCTTATTTATCCATTCACTGGAGTGGATGGATCTACTTGTGGGAGTACAAGTGACTCAAACGAGTATTACAGAATTAGCTTTTAAAACATGTGTGGAGCTATAAACTGCACTAGATGTAAATACTTTCCGTATGTAGAACATCTGCTGCTGCTGGGCTTTCCAGGAGGTCTTTGCTGACAAAATGTCAGCTTGGTCTTCTGGTCAGGCTGCTCCACGGGGAAGCTGGAGATCTGAGTTCAACCCTTTGCATGGTGTAGACTTCTCAGGTGCTTTGGGGACTAGCAGGCTGTAAGGACAGGAGTGACAGATGGAAGCATGGGAACTTTGGTGGGGTGGGACCTGCTGGGTGGATTCTCAGGGATGCATTGGGTGTTGTCCCTGCTTGGAGGGAGGACAAGCTTGCTTTGCCCCATCTGTCCCATGTCTCCCATCACCCATGGGAACGGGAGCTGGTGAAAGTGGTGGGACATGGTGAAAGTGGTGGGACACAGTGGGAACATAGTGAGAGACAAGGCCAGTGTGGCATAGCCTGGATGGTCATCTGCAGGACCTTGATCTGAGGACTCTGACAGCATGCAGAGATCAGCTGTAGAGTGCACAGGTAGTCAAACAGCAAGACTGAATAGGGAGGAGTGGTACCACCTCCACTGCCCTCAGGGTTTTCTTGTCAGAGGATGAAAGCACCAAATCCGCTCATGAACTTGGGCCTTTGGATTGGCAATTTGCTGGGCTCTCTGCCAAGCCACGAGGCCAGATGTTCCTGACGTCGTTTGAAAACCACTGTCTTAGTCAGTAAACATCACATCAGTCCAAGCTCAAACCTGATTAAAGGAAACTTTGGATTTTCCACTTCATGAAGAAGGGGTGAAAGGTAGGAATGTACAAGAGATTGCCCTTAGCCAAGAATGAATCAAGAAAGTCAGTGTCTTTATTTGACTGACTACAACTACTGTGCAACTGCAGGCTTGGTGCAACCTTAGTGTAACGCGGTCACCGGCAAGTCTAAAAAAAATGTTGGGTTTCAGTCAGAGGATCCTCCCAGAGTTCATCTGGTTCCTGAGGCTTATGAATACTCACATTTCTTAAGTTAAGAAGCCTGGGCTGGAAAATTGCACCAGAACAAGCTGTCTGTGGGAAATTCCTGCTCCTTATTGCTTCCATCCCCGATGGTACAGAGATAACTGCCTTCTTCATTGAGGTGCAATGTCTACTTGAGTCCAAAGACATGCCAGAGAAAGGTATTCAAGTATTTCAGAATGACAGAAAGATTAGCTGCTGCTTCTCTTTTGAAAACCCAAATAAATCTGCAGGCAGCTCTTGTTTGGTTTCCCCACCTCCAACTCTTCATCCTCTGCCTGTATTGGAACGACAGGGGCTGGACATCCTTTCATGACAGCATTGCTCTGTGATGATGTTATGATGGGCTCCAAATTGTGGCTTTTCTCCCATATTGCAAGTTTTGATTTCCTAAAGGACCTTTTTAGAGGTGCTGTTTTAAAGTGTGTTTGCAAATATGTCCTAGGCTTGGAAGCAGCTGTTTCTGAAAGAGCATCAAGAGAGCTTTCCAGCTTTTTACTGTGAAGACAGCAAGTGGAGGGGAAGTGGATTGTTAATATTAATATCACACTCGCTATCTGGATGGACTTGCTGTGTGATAAGATGTAGGGCTTGGATGCAGATTTCTGGTAACTGATCCCTGAGATTGAATTGGGTCCAGCATGTCCAGCAAATTTCATACATCTCACCCCCAGAGGTCTACAAAGGAGAAGGGAAGCTTACATGTCAGCCCAATATAGCTGCACCGCCTACCCTCCTGGCAGTGCTTTGCCTTTTTGATTTTGTTAAACTTAAAAACCTAAATGTTTTTGTTCAGTGCAAATTACCACGAGTACAAAGTAAAAAGAGAATATTTGAATTTTGGTGTGCGCTCAGCCCAGCTTGCACACTCAGCTGAGGTTTCAGTTGGTGCATGCTTGGTTACACACTGCACAACTGTTGTTTGACAACAGGTTGGACCACACCAAAAGAGTTTCAGTATTTGATGGGCAAAGCAAGAAAGCAAGTATCTGGGAAGGACATCGATTCCATTTGCTTTGTGATGAGCTGAACCACCAACCCCATCTCCTGATCGTCCCTTACCCATGAGCAGTAAGACATGACACAATGATTACCTGGCTTTTAATACACGCTGGTCCTGCTGTAGCACCTGGACCTTGCACAAACCAGACTTTGGAGCATCTCCTGTGGTGGTGAAGCTGATTTGAGATGTTCGCATCCAAAACCTTATTTACTTGGCTGTGCTGCAAAGGGAGCTCTGGAATGATGCAGGCCAAAAAGAAAGTTCAGAAATGTCTCTTTTAAACTCAGATCATCTCACTGATGTTTCTATGCCAATGGTACTGCTGAGAATAATGCGTGTGGTACCTCACTTGTCAGCAGGTACCAAATACATTTGGTTATAACTCCACTGAAAGGTGTAGTGAAGAGAGAGGCTGGGGATTACAGCTGTTTGGGTTCTGTTTCTTTATGGAGGTGGGTCATTGCACAGATTTGTGCTAGAACTGGATCCTCAAAGGGTTGATTTGGCAGGAAAGCAGGGAACGGGGAGCAGGGTTGGGAGGGACAGCATGGCAAGGGCTTAGGAGGAGCAGGCAGCTGGGCTCATCGTTGCCATCGGGGAAATCCCGATGCCCAAAGCCAAAATCACACGTGGACATGGACTTAATGCGTTAAAAAATGTAAGTAATTTCCAACCAGTTTCAAGGTTGGAAAGAAGCCCAATTGTACGTGACTGTATTTGCACAACCACGCAGGCACAGGGAAAAATCCATTGTATTGTTATTTTTACTTTTTATCATTTTGTGCCTTTGGAGGGAAACTCCTCTAATACAAGAAACCCAGAATTGGAGATATTTGGTAGATCGCTGAGTATAAAAGTGAGGTGTTGGTAACTTTATCAAACCGCACGGAGGCCATAGGCAATTCCAGGGTGAGAATTCACATCCCGAATGTCAGACAGCCCAGGGCGATACGTGAGGCTGTGCTGATATGTACTAACTGCTTTAACAGCAGAGCATGGAGATAATTTATCTCACTTTCATTTCACTGCATGCAAGGCAAAAAACGTCCTGGGCCCCAAGCGAAGTAGTAAAGAGGATGAAATCTGACCGACTACTTGGGGAGAGTCAAAAATGACTGTAGGAACATTCAGAGGCATTCAACAAACCATTAAATGCTTTTTGTTCCCCGCAGCCTGTAGTGGCCAGCCCGATAGTAGAGGAGTAATTTATTGAACTACTTTGTCCTCCACACGCACATGTGTGGTGTAAACACAGAGATAATAAACAGCAGCTGGGGATCCCTTTTTCATGCAAAAGGGAACTTGTTTGAAATTTTTCTTGCTTCCAACTGTAAAAATGTTTACTTTTTTCAGCCTAGGACAATAGCCTTCGTATCACAAAAACAACGTTAATCATCCTGAGTGACGGCACTGAGACAGAGAGATGAAAAAAGGGTGGAAGCTCGAGCCGTTTGTGATGGTTTAAACCAATCCCTTGAAATCAGACAATGTCAGTTCGGTTTACTACACATTTTTATGTAAGTAGTCAACGCTGCTATTAACAGCTGGACTTCAAAGTTCAGATGGAGCAGGAGTCTTGAGGTCTGGGCAATGTTACTTTTTTCCCCCCTCCCGGTCCGTGTAGTCATTAACAAGAGTTGGTTTACATGAACATCAAGTGCTGATAAGGATGTCTGAGTATTGACACAGAAATTGCTCAGTAAAGAGAGCAATTTATAGGAAAGCCAAGTGTAAGACATTAGTCATGCACTATTAGGGGACAGCTACGTTTTACAGAAGGATCTTTTGAACTCGATTGGACTTGAACTTAATAAAAGCAAATTCCAAAGGAGACTTTCGCTTTGTGTTGGCCAAATGTATTAAAACAATATTGCTCCGAAGGTAATCATAGCAATTCAATCAACCTAATTCTACCTTCCTTGGAAATACAATTATTCTGAACAATCAGAACTTAATTGCAAGCTTATAACTATTAAAGAAGGTTGAAGGTTAAAAAAGGTTATGTTCTCTAATATTTTGTCTGATGATAAATGAAAAATTGAAAAAGATTGCTGCTTTTGCAGTGAAATAATTTAAGTGTAATAGTCTTTATAATATAACAGAATGTAATAGAAATAATAATATAAAACTAGAAATAGTGTAATAATAAAAATATTTTTTTGATTTAATTGGCATCTTAAGGCAGAGAAGCCAATCCCAGGAACTGTGCCTGATTGACTCTACCTGATTTCCATGGTGTTGGAAATGCCATGGAAAATTTATTTTAAAATTATATTCTACTGACAAAAAACCCCTAGAATTAAAGTCACATTTAGTACTGAGATTTAAAACAAGCTCAAGTACTTTTCGCAGGACATGCTATTAACTTGTAGAGCTCATTGCCACAAGATTTTATGGAGACGAGATGCAAAAATTCATTTAAAACTAAGAAACAACATCCATCAATGACTATTAAACTCCAGATATAAACTCCAGAGCAGGAAACCCCATACCTGCTGACTGCCACAAGTTGAGAAAGTCCAGAAGGGAGAGATCATTTAATATATATTGCCCATTGCAGATTTTTACTGAAGGTATCTGCTGGTCCCTGGTAGAAGTGGCTTGGCAGGACAGACAGACATTTATTCTGACCTGGAAAGGCAGGTTACAATTTTCTATCACTTGATGAGCATTGGATTTGCCTCTTCCAGGCTGTGAATAACAACTGTGGAGTTTGTACATTCAGTAGGTGCCAGGAGGCTTCCCAGCATCCTGCGCTGCAGCCTGGACCGGTTTATGGGATGACATTTGTTCATGCAACCAGCAAAATCAGCAACGAGTGGTTTAAAAAAAAAAAAATCTTCTTGGGTCCAAGCACGGACATGGGAAGAGGGGTGAATTTTGGAACATGAGGGACCTCAGGCTGGGTACCACGGCGCTGGGATGCGGCTCGCCCGATGCTGCTCTGTGGGGATGCTGCTGCCCAGGGATTGCTGCTGGCAGTGCTCCGCGTCCCCGAGCTGCACCCGCACGCACAGGCTTGGATTTTCAGTGTGACAGCACCTGTTAATTGTCCAGTGAGGTATTACCTATTAAACATTTACTGCCTATTTCCTGTACATGTCTGGTGAGGCTAGCAGGAAATTTAGAACAAATTAAGCGGCAGCTGTAATCCCTCACACTTCCAACAGCCCCCGATATTATAAAATATTAGAAATTGATGTCACGAGCAGCAGACACTTTTAAGGCAGCAAACTTCCACCTCGTCCCCAGCCTGGCCAGCCCAGGAGGTTAAATTACTCAGCTGGTATCTCTCCACTTACGCTCCCTGTCTCTCCACCCACACTTTTGGTATGTTTGATGGGGCTCTTTCATCCCCCCCCCACTGTTCCCACACAATTTCACATGTGGTCTGAGTGGGGCACTTCCTGCCGTTAAAAAAAGCAAAAACCAAGACCCCTGCAGAAACAGCCTGCATGCAGAACACCCAAGTTGACAGAGTGTGAGAGAGAAGGACTAATCCATACCAGATGAGCCCCAGCAATAGCCCTACTGAGCCAGGCCAAACACAGAGCAGAAGACAGAACAATCCTTTTCTTCCCCCCCTCCGCCTCCCTCCCAGCTCCCTCTTCAAGTGGACACTTCAAAACACTAGGAAAATATTCCAAGGAGCATGCCCCTAACTTTAAACCGATATTGTTTGGGTTAAGTTGCCTACCATGCAATGTTCTTTCTTCACTTTCAAAATAAACCGTAGGAAGCATTAATGCAAATACTATATAAACACACATTCATTCCTACATTTTAAAATCTGCCCCAGCGCTCATGCTTTAGTCGCCGTTTAATTTGATGCAAGAACCAGATGTATCTTGAAATTGCAGATCTTCACAACCTTCTTACATGTAAACAGGAGGAAATCTGATCCGCATCTCAGACAGAGACCTCCAGAAAGCAGGCTATCCAACCCCACCGCTTGTCCCTGGCTTTTGGATGTGCTTATCATCGGTTTTATTTCACTCTAACTTTGAGTTATCGCATCGAAGAAAGGAAGTGCACCAGAGTCAGATTTTTTGGACAAAGCTCAGTAAAAGCCTTTGGATTTTTTTTTTTTTTTTCTGACAATAGTCGCTTAGTTGAGACCTGTTAAATACTTTATTTTTAGTGCCAGTAAAAGAGAATTATAAGTTAACCTATGTTTTCAATAAAATAAGGGAAAAGGAGCAAGCTGAAATTTAAAACTAGTTGTGATGTTTTCTTTAAATAACATTTAAACAAGCCTTGAATAAATACAAATACATAAACTGAATCTATTTATTAACAGGTATAATTATAATTATTCTAATATCAAATGAATCTTTTAACTGTCTTTCTGAAGAACAGTGTTCAGCCCAAAGTAATTTTTAGTTCATTGAAAAGAAATCTTCTGGTTTTGTCAAAACATTCTGTTTTTTAAAAATTAACTTTTTACCTAAAATCTTCAAACCTGGACCTTTTATTGCAGACCCAAAGTGTCATATTTTGGGTATAAGACTTCATGATAAAAAATGCACAAATGCAGTGGAAAGCGATCATTGGAATTTTTTTTTTGAAAAGGCATTTTTTACTGAATGAAACCTCTTGAAAAAATTCCACCACCTTCCCATAATATGTTATAAATTAAATTCTCAGTTGGGCGTTTGAATATTTAGTTATTCACTTGCATATTGAGGTGTCATTTCAATGGATGAGCAGTCACATCCCTCCTGGGTGCTGTTGCCCTGGACCCTTGGGTACCCAGAGCTCCCCAGGACCTTAGAGGAGGATCTCAGTGTCTCGTTTGGACCCCGCTGCAGTTATAAAGGAGCTGCTAAGTAACAACGTGGACCTCCACAGCATCTTTCCCTTTTTGAAACCCCCATGTAAAGCAAATTCCGGTCTCTCCATGCTAACCTATAGTGTAGAGAGAGTTCTGAAAGATGCACCATCCCATCATTTTGCTGCGTTGGATGTTGATGGAGAAACCTGACCCACTTTGGAGAAAACAAGCCCCTATTTTCTGTGGTGGCTCAGGATTTCACCTCCCTCTTGGGCAAAATCGCAGCCTTCAGACGAGGCACTTATTATCTCCGCATCCCTCCTAGGTCTTTACTTTTCTAGGGCTGAATCTCCGGATTACTCTTGGATACGCCAAAAATGATGCATTCTCGCCGTTGCCAGAAGGAGCTAAATAAAGCCTATTGGGTCACATATCCACTTCCATGAGAAGTGCCTGAATATATATTTACACAATACTACACCCGATGACAGCTCCAGAGCTATTACACTCCAGCAAGCAAACAGTTCACATTAAAGCTCTGCTCCGCTATACGCTCGTCACAACAGACGCAGTAACAATCCCAAATCCGCTTTCCCTTTCACATCCCTTTTGTGCTTATGGCCAAAAAAGAGTATGAAAATTCCCCAAAGGAAGATCAGAAGCAAAGGGAAACGGCATTAATCATGTGTAACAACGCCTGGGAGATGATGTCAGCATGCTCCCTCCTCCTCACTCCCCGCCACTTGATGAGGATGGGGATGCACAAATCAAGCTCTTCGGAGCTGTTGTAGCAACCTTCATGGCTGAGCAGCGATTTATTTCCTGTTCTTGCTGCCTCAGTGCTGGAATCTTGCGACTTCTTGGAGGAACACTGCATCATCTCTCCTTTCTTCCATACAGATCTTTCCTCTCTCCTTTGGACCCTCCTTTGGATGGGGGATGTCACGCCCAGACACGGGTACCACAGCTATGTGAAAGCACTCCCTCAACCTTCCAGTACGCCCATCAGAGTCATGTCTATTGAACTGCAAGGGTTAACGAGGTCTGTCCAAATCAGGGGGCCTCTTTGGGTGACTTGGTCATCCTATTCTGGCTTGTCCAGGGTTTGGAGGTGAGGGGAACAGCTGGGCTTGCTGGGGAGATTAAAAAATCTCAGCGGTTTCTGGTCCTAGGAACAATGTCCCACCAGTACCAATGACCACAAGGCTGAAATCTCCAGAAAGGCCTTATCATTGGATTTTTTCCACTTGTTATGAAACTGACTTGTTTCTGTATCTTCTCTTTCTCATCTCCTTTTTCCCCCCAAATGTGGACATGCTCTTGCTTCTGAAAGCCCTGAAGACACAACTCTGGTCACTGGCGTGCTTCAGTACGTGATCCATCAAAACATGAGACACATATACAGCCAGATCTTTCCCT
>NW_010128109.1:133468-182065 GCF_000699245.1 Pterocles gutturalis
TTGATGTATGAGGGTGCAAGTTTTGAGATTATTAAAGTATAAAACCAGCAAATGGGAGCAAGATCTGTATCCTGAAACTGAGGCACTAAAAAACTAACCAGCGACAGATTACATATGTGCATACATACCTTGGGTCCCACTCCTCTTACCATTGTTTATTGTGCTATCCTACTTTTATGTAAAGAAGGAAAAAGTTCACTGGCAGTTGCTCTCTCCTACGAACAAAACCCCCATTCTACATTTTTAAAGCCTGCAGCTGAATAAACGAGAGAACCTGGCCTTTCTTTACAGGCAGGGGCTGTCAATATTATATGATGCTGGAGAAACACAGGGAGAAGTGAGGCAAGGAATGAAACACCAAGATTTTCTGTTTCAAATACCAAATGTCTGAAGCCAGTGTTAGGCTGTGCCAACACACTGAGGAATGAGTGAAATGTGAAACATGATCTCTCAAAGACGCTGGAAGACATAGAGGCTGGATTCTCAGTGTTGCTATTAAAAGCCCATTTGAAACTCTGGGTTCTCCTCTGGGAGGATAACAAGCAAAAAAAAAAAAAAAAAGAGTTTGCTGGTAAAGATTATATTTAATTCCATGTTTAGGATGCCTGGGCAGAATATCAGGAACAACACTATTGCTTGGTGTTTCTCCCTTGTTGGGCTTTCTGCAAGATTTTGTTGTTGTTATTGGTTCCTGGGGTAGGGGGTTGCCTCTCTCCCTTGGGTGTATGAACGGCTGAAACATCATTAGTTGCAATAATTAATCTTTGCTTCTGTGCAGTTTCGAGAAGCAGTGGCTTTATTGAATAGCCTCCTAGTTAAATGTAAGCCAGATGCTGTTCTCGTAGCCATCACAAACACAAACTATTAGTTTTAGTTCAGGTCACGGCCAGTTTAGTTATTTGAACTTCTCTAAATGGCCGTGCCTCCCAGCTCTCTTGCTCGGCGAGGCGGGGGCACCCAGTCTAAATAAGGCAGAAGATGATCGTTTTTAAAACTGAACTTTAAAGCCAGTGGAGAGCCACATTATTAAGACCAAAAGAGTTAAAATTTTCGATTCAATTGTACCAAGATACTAGCCTTCTTTTTTGAACTTCTCGTGTTTTCTCTCAGCACCAGTGTTTGCAGCACATTTGCACCCACGGTCAGGTGCAGCCAGTGTTTGTGTTACAAATATTCCCTCTGAAGGCAGAAGAACAGTTTTTGGGAGCCAACTTACCCTACATGAGTGAAGCCCAGTTATCTGAGGACCTGGCTGACACCCATGTATCACATAGACACTGTTTATAACCCTTCTTATGGCCCCATACCAGACTCTAATTAATAAAACCACTTTCGCTGGTCAGAGATCTGACCCAGCAGCTCTGGGTGGAGCTTGGTTTGTGGGGTGAAGACACCCAGACTCTGCCATTCCTCTGAGACCTTCAACGAGAAGAAAACTTGGTGTGTGAAGAGCTCCAGCCAAGTCCAGACGAGCGGTGGGTGATATTTGCAGGACCGTTGCCATGCAGTTGAGATGTGTTCTGTGACGATGGTATCCACAAAATGTTCGGGATCCGCTGGGCTGGAGCTGAACACAGCAACCCAGATTTAACGAGGCAGATGCCTTGTGTCCAGAACTCTATCCTTCATGTATCTGGATATTGTCATCTAAGGAATGACATGAAGGAACTTCTTCCTTGCATTTTGCCGATAGAGGCTTGCAGCGAAGCAGCGTGCACAGAGGATCTGGCTCTGGGATCAGTAGAGCTCGAAGCATGTTCAATATCTTCCAATTTCCTGATGGGTTCCATGTAACGCAAACAGAGTTTAACTTTTTAACTAGATCGTTAAAAGTGTTGGCAAGAAGGTGTCGGTCATGTCACTGGGCTGGTTGCTGCATCACTGTAATTGCCATTAATCAATAGCATCTTGGAGCTGTTTTGCTCAGCTAACAGGTTCCAAATGTCTTGACGCTGAAGTGAAAACAAAGAGACTTTTTTTTCCCCTCGTCTTCTTTTCGCACTTTATACTGTAGTTTAAAAATCTACTTTCTGGATCCTGATATCAGATAATCTGAGTATAATTAATGCTTGAGAACATTTGTTCCCTGCCTTACTTTTACAAGAAGGAAGTATGATGTTCAGATTCTTTCTGTTAGTAGAATAAAAAAAGAAAATATATTAGATTTTAAAGTCAATAATTGGTGGAGTAGTAGTTATATGGGTGTCAAATTCTATGAAGGATGGGAAGAAAAGGAAGCCCAGACACTTTATTCCAAAAGCAGATCAAAATCCAAGTGTTCAAACAGTAACTTAATTACTGTAACCCATTATTGAGATGAAGTGATTTCATCCTTGCTGTCCCGTGAAACAAGACTCCCATGGTGAGGAACAGATGGAGGGGTGTCAAGAATGATAAAAAGTTCCCGAGTTAAATGTAACAAATAGGTTCACAGAAAGGAATGGCGCCACGCACATCATAAAACCCTGCCAGGCTTCTCATGTTCAGATAAATCTTGATTTTGTAATGGGATAACATCGGAACCCCCTGCTTTGGGTTTCACAAGTGATTAGGTCACTGATGTATGGGGCAGAGGATGGGAGAAGGGAGGAAGGGACATCGCCAGGAGGCCTTAAATGACCTCTGCTAGCTGCTCTTTGATACAGTGAGAAAAGCCCAGCTAGATGGTGCAGGATAGTTATTATTTCATCATGAATTCTGGGGTGGCCTTGTTCCACAATGAGTTTAACTTGCAGCAGCCTGTGCAATGGGACCTGATGAAAGGCTTGGGGAGGTGATGAGTCCATCAGGATTGTGGAGCAGAAGCTCATTTCTGTTGATTTTCCCCAAAATCATGATGTCCACCTCCAGGCACAGCAGGGTGACAGAAGGACTTTGGCAGACCCACAGGGTGGTCTGCAGAAAGCTCGAGAGACACGTTTAAGGTCCTCCAGCAGTGTGTTGGAACGCCAAAATTCTTTCCCCGTCATTCCTGAGCTGGAACAACAGCATCTTCCTGCTTTCCTGGGAAGGGGAGCACCATCCCAACTTCAGCATTTGTAACACCATCCGTTCATTTTTATATCTTGCTTTCATCCCCTTTTTTTTTTCATTGTATTGCAAGAGAGAAGCCTTTTCTCAAACAAAAAAAAAAATCTCTGGAGACAGCAATGTATAAACAAGTGACGCCTCCCTTTAACAAGCGAGAAAGAACATTAAGCTTCATTTTGGGCAAGTCACCCACCAATCCATCTTTCTTCACGCTGTTCCTTTTAACACTGAAAATACCCCCGAGCTCTTGAAATCCTCAAGGTATATTGGCATCGCAGAGGTCAGTAACTTGATCTCAGCGCTAAAAAGACACTAACAGTTCTGGAGGGTAAAGGAAAGCTCGTTAATGATTTTAGCAGATGAACCAGAAGAGGGGGGGAGGGTGAGCTGGTAAATCCCATACCACCCTACAAAAGATAACCTTTGACTTCTCCTGACTCTCTGAACTGCACTGCCAGCAAAACCCGGAGCCCTTGTGGGACCAATAAATCCTTGGGTGTTCATATCAGAGATCCTATATCCCGGCTGTAAAACATGAGAATCCCAACACAGCCCAGTAGTTAAAAATCATCCCCAATAAACCCACTGGGCTTTGTTTACCAACAGGCTGGGATGTGGCACTGAACTCTTTTCCTTCAGAGAGGAAAAAATCCATTTCTTGTGCTGGAATTGCAAAATAACCAAAATAACAGATCTGTAGGCCAAGCGTTGCCCTCAGATATGCGCCGGCAGTTTGTGGAGAAGTCAATGAGCATCAGGAGTGTTTGTCCGAGGGCAGGATTTGGCACCGAGCCCCCTCGCTCCATTTATTCAGGCACAGAGCACGCTGCTGAAGGCGACTGGCCCCAGTCATGCCCGAGCATCCCTCAGAAAATGAATTCTATAGAAAGGAAAATAAAGACTTGAAGCAAGTGGTGTTTGGGTTGGGAAAATCAAAAGATACTGCTAGTTTTATTTTGAGGAGCAGGCAGCATCCACAGGGAGCTATGGGGTGTTGCTATTTGGAAATTTGTGTTTAAAATGTATTTCCCTTCCCAGAACGAAGCCGTGATGTGATGCAACTGTTCCGACCAGCGAGCGCTTTCATGCCAACAGCACAACATTTCTTTTGCAGGATAGTGAAAGTCCTTCTTCACTCTCTGGTTGGCTTTTACCTGGAGCTGAAAAGCCCATCTGCGACAAAGACCTGCTGCTTAGTCCTGGTTGCTCTTCTCCCAACCCGCCCATGACTTTGAGGGCTGACTTGCTCTGCCTTCACTGGCCTCTCCTTAAAACAAAACTAATAATCACTTCCTTTTCTAAACTGCAAGCATCCGTTCTCTGGGGTTTGGTGGACAATATGCAGGAAAAATGCAAGGGCATTTGCATGTTCACGTCTGTGGTGAATGTCCAGTCCGTGACTGCTGTCCAGATGTGCCCAGAGGAGCAGAAAATGGAGAATTGAACTGGTTTGAAGATGGAGCTTAACAAGACTGATTCAGTAAGCTCTGATAGCAGGCAGCTAGATGGAGTGATGAGGAGGTCTCTTCAGCCTTGGGTATTCTGCTTGCATTTGGGTTTTTACGCTCATTTAATTGGCTGGAAAACAAACCCACAGACGCAGACACAGAGTTATGCACAGGGAAGAGAGGTGGTGTGATGGGTCTTGCAGGTAATATTGCATGAATTATCCAAGAGTTCCCCTCTTTCCTTATTTAAATACATTAATATGACTGTGAAATAGCTACTGCTGTGAAGAACAGTCCTATTTGTTTTGTAGCTTTTTCATTTCACCTCTTCCAAAGAATGATATACCTACTCCACTCAGACTATTATTTTTAAAACCAAGAGAAGCTCGACAGTAAAAAAAAAAAAAAAATCTATTTGGCAAAAGAAGAGGTAATCAGTGATAATTTCAAGGATCTTAGTTGTTTTATATCATAATGTCTTCTTTTTAGAGTCACTTCTGGCCAGGTACAACAGCTTCGTTTCACCAAACTAAAATTGCCAAAACACCAGTGACACTGTGGAACAGGGTAAATAAAAATTTCATTCAATTCTGTGCTGTTCAGTAATGATGGTATGATGAATCTTGGTTTATATCATAGAAATATGCCAGATTTTTGTCCAACTAATATTTTCCGAATGTTTTTCTTTCCGTTTTCCTGAAGATCATCAACAGACAAACTAAAATGAAAATAAGACATTATAGAAGAAAGCAAGTATTAAGATCAAGGGTCACTAGTAGTTGCTCTTGCACTGAACCTGAAAGGAAATCTTCCATAAAGAAGTTTTTCCTGAAAGGCCACTGGGAAGGCGTGTTAAGATGGAAGATAGGATACCTATAAAAAGTTATGTTTCAAAAGGATGTGGGAAGAAAGGGAAGTAGGGAAGGAAATGGTATTTTAAACCATATTAAAGTAAGAAGCAGGTTTCCTAATTCTGAAAGCCTTAATTAGTCCCCTTTTAAAAGCTAAGCAAAATGGATTAATCCCAAAACATTGCATTAAATTCGCCACAGTTCCTGCCCTTCTGTTTCTGCGGGTAGGAGTTTCACAAAAGCCCTCAGTAATAACAATCGTAAAACAAGGACAGCAGCCCAACACACAGCGAACAACCCATCAGTAATAAACTGGAGTGTGTAGCTTAGAGCAACACTCCAATAACAAATTAGCTTGTGTGCGCGGCCCAGCACCAAAGGACAACCCAACAATAACAAACCAGTGTGTGCAACCCAAAGCACTCAAGAGCAACCCAACAATAACAAACCAGCTTGCATGCCTGATGGGAGAAAAGAAATCCAGCAAGGAAACGGGTTCCAGTCTGAATTTTCCAAGGGGTTATTATTATTAACAACAGAGAGTTAAACTATTAATGTCTAAATTAAGAATAATACCTTCTGGAGCCCAATCCTGCTCCCATTGACTTTAATGGGACTAGGAATGGACCCAAAGTACCCTTAAGGGATTTAGCCAGCCAGGAGAACAAACTTTTACCTGTAACTAATGAGCCCACCATGGCAAATGGAAATTTTGTTCATCTCCGCTGGATAATGTGAGCTGGTCTTTACGGAGAAATGGAAACTGTTTAAATCCTGGCACCAAGACTGGGCTTGTGGTAACCTGCTCTCGGATTCTACAGAGCTGAATTGAGGTTTGATCACCTGAAAGCGAGGATGCCTTTTCACCTCCCTGTTTTCCTACTATGATGAAATTCTCAGACGTGTCTTCAGATGGGATAAAAGGAGGCTAGACCCTCTATGCAGCCAACATAAATCATGCCTTATTGCATGGACCCCCTTCCAGCATTCCTTCACGACAACACCCCCCCACTATATACATTATGGTATGAATATATTATGGCTACATTTTCAAGTCCAAATCCATCATCTGGACCTCCCTGTGCAGAAACCCTCTGTGTCAAAGCCAGCCCCCCACACCCTGCTGAGCAGTATCTGACTCCTGAGGTCCTGAGCACAGCCCCGAAAGCTCAGACCCAGCCAGCCTCTTCGAACTTCACAGCTTGAGCTCGTCTCTGATGCAGTTTATACCTCCCAGATGCAAGCCTACTTAAACAGCAGGCATCCATCAGAACTGATCCTTAGGAGAAGGCATCGTTAATTGGTGGTAGGGTGCTCTCTTCGTTAATAAGGAAGGATGTTAGCCATTCCCTTGCTGTCTTTCTGGTCTTGGTGAGAATAAGACCAGCTCCATCTCTTCCCCCAGAAGCATGTCTCAAAAATAACCCTTATTGTCAGTCTGGGATCCATGGGGAATAGACTGAATGGAGTCACCCAGAGGCTCAGGAGCAGATCCAGTGTCTCATGACTGCTCCGTCCAACCTGGCCATCCTTGGGTCTTGGTATCTCCTGATCAAGGGAGCTGCACCCTTCACAAAGAGGAGGAAAGAAAGCACCTTCCCAAAGAGGATGTTCCACTGATGAGGAAGACAGAGAGAGATCTGGATCAGTAAAGCAAGGAAAACACTACAGAAATTATGTGAGAGCTTTCTTTTTCCCCTTGAAAGACATAATCCTTAATGTTATAAACTGTGGTTTGGCTCCCACGTCAATTTTGCCCAGTGATTACTGCAGAGTGAGTCTTGATTCAGACCAATTTAGCTGGAATCAGAATACAGCTGAAGGTGTTTGGAAATTACTTTCAATCTTCAACACTCCAGAGACCTGGCTGGGAATGTAGCAAATAGATCAAGGAAATTGAGAGGAACATTAGGGTCACTACTAGAGGTCAGGAGAGAAAAAGAAGAGGTGACTCTGATTAATCAGAAACATGATGCTGCTGAGAAGAGAAAATATTTTGGGGTTTAGACTCCTGGCAAACAACAGCAAAATACCAACAACTGCCATTGGCTGGATTTTTTTCCTTCTAACCAAACCAGAGGAAATTCCTGAACTGACAATGAACAGGAACAATGAGTGAGTCAGTACCCTCGATGCCAGAAATTCTCTGGATTTCCTAGCCAGATTGATGTCTTTGGAAGGTCATAGCGATAGAGATACATTTCTGTAAAACTTGGGGGTTGAAGATAAGCCAAGCCAAGATGCAGATAATGAATGCAGAAATATTCCAAATTCCCATAAAATAGCATATCTTTGGAGAGAGGGAAGACACACTTTCTCCCTCATTCTTTCCTAAATTTTTTTGATCATTTATAGCATTGTGTTGCTATTAGTTCTATATGACAGGTGCTCAGATGCTGTCTCTGATGACAACCCTGTAAACCACCTAAAATGAACTGTGGGAGGATAATGCTAAGAAATCCTATTAGTACTTTTAACTCGTCCAGTCTGATTCCAAGACGATTTTTTTTTCATTTTGGAAAATGGGGTCCTGCAATACCTGACACCGAAGACGTGTTAGAGCCAGTGGTAATGTTAATATTGTTTTTTTCAAGAGTGCTTATAACTTGCTGTGCTATCTCCTGGATTTATTCATGTTTACCTCTAATACTCATCAACATAATTGTGGATACAGAGTCAGGGCATAGGGTTATTCTCAAAACCGGACCAAGTACAATCACATATAAAAATAGGTCTAATCAGTATAAGTGGCAGGAGGGGTTCACAATTCAGCCTGCCAGTGGCTCGTGTTGAGTTCAAGCAGATCAATTGACCTGCTGCACCTAAGGATGGCAAGGATACACATTGACCTACTGACTCCAGCTCATTAAATGCTTTGTAAGTGATGTCAGCCCAGGAAGTGAGGCAGGAGTGGGCAGCCAGAGGAGAATGTAGTCTTTAAATCCAAATGGGAGCCTGTCCTCTGGGCAAAAAGTTGTTATTCTTACCATACATTACTCACATGTTTGCTTGCTATTAATTTAAATAGAAAACTATGAACAACATCTATAGGACTTTTTTTTTCCCCTGGTAGCTGTAAAGTCCCTAAGTTCCCGGTCCTGATCTCACAGTGTTAATGCCATTACTAAACACACATAGATAGAGGCTCTGAAGATATCCAGACACACAAAGCAGAGATACACAATGTGATATTATTACTGGCATGCCACGAATCTTATTACTTCCAGCGAGTATCAATGGAGAAGTGACCTCCTTGCAATGCGAACACAACCAGAACCCACAGCCCCCAGGCTCTCTCTCAAATTGAAATTTCCTAATCTCACACTACTGTACCAAACACACAAATATGCAACAATGGATGGAAAGAAAATAAGGCTTCTCTGTATGAGCGTTGGATTAGAAAGGAATGGCTGGAAAACCTAAATTATAGTAGAAGAACATTCCAGCTCGGGGATCTGATGACACTGGAGCTGAGCTCTGCTCCTGTGGTTCCCAGTACCACCAGACTGGGTAACCTTGTGCTGAAACGGCTTCATCTGCATTATCCGTGTGTTGTTTTCCTCCACCATAATCAGAGCAGCTACTGTTATCATTAGATAAAGATGAAAAGCTAACCTGGGAAAAACAAGGTGGTTTTATTGTTATTAATTGTTTATATCCCAAATTTCAAAGGGTACAGTGGGAGCAGAAGATATCCTCTGGAACGTGCTGTCAGGAACTGCAAGTTGATACAGATGTATTGATTTAATCAGCCTGGATGACACCATTTGTTTATGCAAAACATCTGTGACAAAAATGTGGTACTTTGAAGGCACAGCGATACGCGCCGGGTCTCGTCTTGCACGTGAAAATGTGTGATAAGAGCATCCGCGTAGCTTGGAAGGGGTGATTTTAGGGTGTATTTGCTTTATGGACCACCTGTATTCACATTTTGCAGAGTAGCTCAAAGCCCAGGAAAACAACAAAAGCCTTTTTAAGGACTGCAGCAAATTTTAGATCTGAATTCAAAATTGCAATCCAGCACACCAGATGAAATGGGCAAAGAAACTGGAAAACGCGAACGTTAAAAAAGAGGAAAAAAACAAAGAGTGTATTTTTCTCATATATATTAGATGCAAATTAAAAAGCTTTATAATCCATGGGAAGGAAAAAACTTGTCTGCAAATTTAAGAGATTGCATGACTGAAGAGAATGTGGGATTGTCATCTCTTAGACAACAACATGAGAAAATATTTGGAGTTCGTACGTACACCAGCAAAAGTTTACATGATAAATCAGTAGCTTGAGTGCTTCCAGAATACTAGTACATATGAATGTGTTGAAACTATTGTTTCTGTTGTCTTTTTAATGCTACTGGGAAGCTTTTTGTGGTAAAGCAATAGAATTATTGCCAACTACATTACTCCAGTCTCAGTCTAACATCTGCAATTACTATGGAGTAAACGGTTCGCATCCCGTATGAAATATAAAAAAAATGAGGAACAGATTTCACTATTATTCTCTCTCTCTGTGAATTCTGTGACATTTTTTACTGTTTAATCGTGCCTGGGCAGTTTAAAGGTCTGGGAGAAAAGGAAGCCAAAGTGCTCATTTACAATTAGTGATGGCTAAACATCAAAAAAAAAAAAAAAAAAAAAAAGGAAGAATTCGGTGGTTCAGAAAAATGTCAGAAGAGTTCAGATTACTATCAGAAATCTATGGAAATTGTCTGTAGAAATCAGACAGAAACACAATGAGAGGGGCCCTTATACTCTCTTTTCTGCAAATGTTTCTGTAAAGGTCCTGAGCTGAACGTGTCACCCTATTTTTTAAAATCTCTTGTTTGGATCCCCTTTCTCTATCCCATTCAACTCAAGGTGCTTGTTCTCCCTTTCCCCGCAGTTCACAGCCTCATGCCTCTCTCCTGCGATCAAGCATCCACCCCTGCATCCACCCACTCCTAACAGCACCATCCATCACCCCACTTCTTACATTTTCTTTCTCATACTCTGTTCCTCGGAGCTGGGAGGAGAGCCTGCCATAAATATCCATCCAGCTAGCTTATTTCCTTTCTTCAAAGCTCTCCTTTAACATTTGCTTCTGCCGCAGTGTCTACAAAGAACAATAAAATCCATAAAAAGTTGGGCTTCCTGGAGTGAGGAAATAATTTTGCCAATATTTCTGACCGATTCTGACTTCCCTCTTTCTCTCTGCAAGCTGTCTTTGAAGGAAGCCCTCCGGTGTGGTTGCTCAGAGAGCAAAGGGTACTAAGTATGCCAAAAATTTGTCCTTTGCCCTATTTTAAGTGCCTTTTGGATGCTCTCTGCTGCACAAGGTGCCCGAGAGGCTGGACCTCATGATGAAGTCCTCATCCTTGCTGGGATGCTTTGGGCCATTCAGTGAGGGACATGGTGCTTGTACTCACTTCTTCTGGCTCTGCGTAGCCTTCAGGCAAGGTTTAATTTGTGGGAAAGCCCCAGCCAACTAGGGTGGATTCCAGCCTTTAAAAAAAATACATGAAAAAAAACCCTGCTTTTATGGAACTGCCAAGATGCGTGTTTCTTCTCCGTTACCATCACAACCCCGGATAGGCGTTAGACAGCGAGCCCTTGACGCGGTGCAGTAAGCCCTGATTCCATTCTGGATATTTCTAATGCCAAAAACTACTCAAGAAGTAGCCAGTGCAGGTCTTAATACACACAGGATTTCCAAAACGCTTTCACATCTTCAAATACCTAGGCAAACAGGAGCTAATTAAACTTTAATTAATGTCTTGGCAGGTAGAAGTTTTTTTTCATTTTGCTTTTAGCTAATGCTCATTCATCGCCAATGGAAATCGCCTAAGACCCCAACCAAAACACTCTCAGGGTAAACAGAATCTGATTTGCTGCATACATTTAGCTAAGAGCTGAGTGAACACTTTTTTGTAAATGTATTTGCTTATCTTTTTTTTTTCAAAAATATTATTTCCTTTTTTTTTTTTTTTTCTTCCTACACAAAGATAAATAAATAGCAAGCTGGAATGAAATGACAGAATATATGTAAAACAGAGGGGAAAGGTGAAATACCAAAGTGAAACTGGGCATTAAAACAAAAGTCCATTCTCAGGGTGTAAACGAAGTGTCCAATCTTTTCATCAAAAGTGTTTACAGCTTATTTTTGTAATATGAGTCTAAGTGGATAATGTAGCACACAGCATGGGTCTGTGCATAAATTCGTTCCTGTTTGTGATTTTAAAAATCATAACATTCTTTGAAATATGAAAATCCTGAGTCTTGATACAATCCATATTATTGAACTGATGCCAGGTACCTATATGTATTTGATTAGCTTGCAGCAATCTGGGGATTTGACAAAGACCTGTCTTAAGAGCACAGCCTCTGTGAGGTGGCAATGAAATGACACAAACTGTGCGGTGATTCACAAAGGTGCTGAGTCCTTCCTCCTTCCCTGCTTAGGCTTCAAAGGAAACATCCAGTCTCCAAGTTCTTTGGAAAATCATTTAAGACCAAAGAGATGATTTTCAGAAGCTAGAAGTGACTTAAAAACTCAAGACACTCAAAGTAAAATCCTGATCTTGCTGACATCAGCAAGAAAAGATCCTGGTGCCCGGAGGAGGTCCAAGATCTCATCTGCCCATCTGCTGTCTTTTGTCCAACATATCACTGCTAAGGAGCTTCTTTCACTTGTTCATGGCCAAAATCAAGCTGTAGAGCAAAAGGTTTGTTGAAGGCCTCTCCTTCAATGTGCTGTGTGGTTCCTGCTGGAAGAGGAACCCCTAAGGACACCTCAGTCAGATGGTCGTACATCCTGCAGGAAACACAGCACGCCACAGCACGTGTTGTAATGTAGAAGTACTTGCTCTCTGGTTCCTGTAGTGGAATTGGTTTTGTGGTGTCAGGTAGGAAGTCCATGTTATGTTGTCACCTGCCAGCTCTAAATGGTTTCCAGTAAGACAGCCAGGCCATATGGCAGTGTGGACATCCCCCAGCACATACAGACTCCACCTGTGGTTTGGGTGTACCGCAAAGACAACATGGGAATTGGTGCCCACATCTGGGCACCTCGTTGGGAATTCTGGTCAAAAACCACTTCAAGAAAACTAGACCTGGACCAGCTTGTCCTATATCACCTGATGTTTATGTTGGGAATGTAAATGATGCTCCTTTGCTCTTTTATCACACCTCTCATGCTCTTCCGGCTACAGCATATCGGCAGTGTGTTCCGGCAGGGTTTGCTGAGAAATATTTTGAAACCCTGGAAGGAGGGAGGATGCAGCCATAAGCTCTCAGAAACCCATGCTTGTTTGTGACCAAGAGCTTTTTGGATAGACTCACTACATTTTAAATAACTAGACCATTGGCAGAACTGTCTAAAATCATCGGTCTCCTGCACCAGAAAACAAAGAAAGCCAAACCGTTTCCACTGAAGTTGCTGTTGGTTGTTTTTTGCTTTGCTACAGGAGGCACTAGAAGCCAATATCTTTAATAACTGGGATCCAAGCAGCTTTCTCACATCTCCTTCGTGTTTTGTTCAGACCAATTTATATAAAAAGTTTTTCAAATTCTGATTAAGTTTACCATTAGGAACAATTCCTGTTACTCATTCGACATTTTCCTTTCTTTAATTTAATTTGATTTCTCACAAATTTCTTCTTACGTCGAATAGTTCCTTTCTTTTCCTAGTGGTTTACAGCCCTCATATACTTGAAGTCATCATATCTTCTCTTATCATAATTTGACCAATTTATACATATTTAGATCTTTTAATCTTTTCTTATAAGCCAGTCACCTTTAGCTGTCCATAATTTTTATTACTTCTTTTCTTTTTTTTTTTTTTTCCTTTTTATTCCCCTCTGAGCTCTCTCTATGTTGTCGATACCTTGCTGAGGTTCCCCAAATGGAACAACATTCAAGAAATCAGACCATCACCATTACCACACTTTGGAAAACTGTTATCTCTCTGGTCAATTAAGCTTCATCTCTCTTTATGGAGTCCCCATAAAGACAAGTTTTCCACTGCCATATCATACAGCCAGCAGAGATTAAACGTGCAAGCCCATTGGTAGTCACATACGGTTACCCTTACATGCGTGGAGGCTCTTTTTGCTGGAGATGACCTAACCTGAGTTATTGAGGGCTTGCCAGTAGTTCAGCTCCGGTGTTTTTCACAAGTGTTTCCCATCCATATGCAAATACAACCAGTATCCTGTTTGCTGTGTCTTCCAGTTTATTAATGAAGAAATTAGACAAATTTTGGCTTAACTCCTTTTCCTCTCCCACCAGAACCTCCTTCATCTCCTCAAACCTGACATGTTAAAATTTTCTTGGTTTGTGATATTTCAGCCAATGCTCAGACCACAGACAAGTATTTCTATCCGGGCCAGATTGAGTCAATCTTTCAAATAAGATTTTACGAGACTATCAAACGCTTCACTAAAATACAGATATATTTGCCCAGAACCCAATGTAGATATTTTAAACTTTCTGGTCAAGCAATTAAAGTTGGAGTGGCTGGTCACAAGAGTGTACTTCTTATGGAGGTCTTCTGCCATTTTAGAGCCAAAAGCAATGTTTTTAAACTAGCTTTCCTCCCTGTTAAAATGCTCTGAGCTCTAACTGCTGTATCAGCACATCAGAGTTGTTCAGCAGTAGGAGAAAATCTGGGCACATCTCCTTGACCAAACAGATCCGAACATTGCTCCTGGGATATTCAGATGCAAAGCCAAAGTGCACCTAGACACAACACCAACCTTCTCAGTGTCCTGCCGTGCATTAGCTACATCGTCCCATCCCTTGGTTGCTCTGCCACAGGTATGTGGTGTCAGGACTGGAAGAGGGAGTTGATGTGCAGCCACGCAGACGTGCCCTTACAGCACCCGTGGGTTGCTCTAGGTCATCATAGTCCAGTGCAAAGGAAACTAGGAACTGGGAAAGGAGAAGTCCAAGACCTGGGCCCTATGTGTGTTGGCTTGTCATCACCTGACTTAATAGTTAACATCATAGTTAGATTTAAGAGAGAACATAAGGAATGTATTTGTCTGGAATTACTTATCACTTCGAAGCCTAGGCTCATGGGAAGAAGATACGAACAGCTTTAGCAGGTCAGACTGGAAGTCCCTGTCAAATAACCTCCTATCTGCAGCCATAGTGGGAGCCCAGGAAAGAGTACAAGTGTAGGTCAGTTCTACAGTGGTACTTTCCCCAAAATACTTGCCCAGGTTCCTGGCTCAGGCACTTTCTGAACCAGACATGGCGTCTTTCTGTTTAATACAAAACCCAGATGGATTTTCAAAACCTCCAGTGGATTTTTATTTCATTAATGTATCTGGTAGGCTTTTTAGGACTCCCAATATCCTGTGGCAAGGATTTCCACAAGATGACTAAGCATGGTGTTGAGAAGGATTGCTCCTTCTTGGTTTAAACTGCCAGCTACCAGCTTCATTTGATGCTTCTGAGTTCTTGTTTTAGAAGAAAAAACAGCAAACAGCTGCTTGCTATTCTTCCCTTGTCACTCATAATTCCTGAGAACTCCATCATATCCTCTCAGTCATCTCTTTTCTGGCTGAAGAAACCTAGTCCATTTGATCGTTCTCACACTGGAGACTTTCTAAGTTTTTAATTATCCTTTGTGCCCTCCTATAAGCCTGTTCTAGTTTGACCAGTTCCTTTAGGAGCTAGAAGAATTCAGGTACTTCAGGTGGAGATGCACCAAAGACTTTTAAAATAACACAACTTTTTTTTTTTTTTAATATTCTTCACTTCTTTCTTAATAATTTCTACCATTCACTTTGCTTTCTGAGAGCTGCAGATAGAATCTATCTCACAGGATAATCAGTCTTATGGGATTTTTTGTTATAGCTCTAACTCTCCTCAATGATTAGTGTTAGTTAGAGCATAACAGAGTTAGTGCAGAGGATTTCCAGGACCTTGCTCCACCCACGTGCATCCCTTGATATTTATCTACCCTGAATTTTACCTGATGGCTTATCACTCAGCCATGTAGTTCCATATGGATTTTTAGCATCTCATCACAGTCAGCCTTCATCTTTAGCCCCTGAGTAGGTCAGCACCATCAGCAGCATGTTCACATCAGTCTGTCTCCATTCTCACATTATGACTTACTTTCAAATTTTCCCAGGACTGATGCAAGATCCCAATCTTTTCGTTGAGTGGAGTGACCCATAGAGATCTATAGTGTTAGTGACAGCTGAAGTGACTTGGAAAGCATCTTTCCCTGCTAGGATGAGTGATGTGGGAAGACAAGTAGTAAGACATTTCCTCTTATTCCTGGAAATAAATTACAATTGTTCTTAAAGTCTACAGACGTCTGGCTATTACATCATCCAAGGCTCTGGTGTTTCTAGCTAACAATCACTAACAAAGGAGATGTATTTCCTTCAAGGAATGCCACCATTTACACATCTGATGTTAATTCTTGTTGGGCCAAAACAAGAATAGGAATAAGTGTCTTTGTCAGTTTATGTTTATTTTTTCCCAGGCCACAAAACATCCATTGACTATGAAACTTAAATTTACTGCATAACAAATGCCCGCTTTCGTAATAAGTTAATAAAGCTGTTTCATAAATAACAGCACGAGAAGCTACAGATGCCGACCTAAGGAAAAAAAAATAAATAAAAGCAACATTCGGTTTTAATCTGACTCTTTATTAAATATTTATCACAGTATCTGAGAACTGAAGAAATTTGCTTCTCCCCAGGTGGTCATTCGGAGATGTTGAAGTCAGCAAAGAGTTGGCAAGAGGGATCTCTTGTGCCTCCTGGGAGTTATAAATCGCACTTTGAGACTGAAATTTGGTTCTTTCCTCCTATTTCCCCATCCCTGAGACAGGGAGGATGGTTCTTTGCTCGCTTACGTGGGAGAAGGTGTTAATTTAGAAAGCGTAGTGGAAAGCCCAGGCACTTTGATCAGCAGTAGCCCTGCCTAAGCTCGGGGGTCATAAAGGAAATGAGCCAGGAGCAAATCCCTGGCACTGGGGTGGTAGGGCTTGCGGCTCCATAGCATCCGAGTCGCTGGGACAGTCCCTGGGATCCAGGCATTGCCTGGGAGCACGGCTCAGCCCCACGTGTCCACTCGCCCCACCCTGCACATGGGTCACGGCAGATTTTCTTGATGGGCAGGAAGCGTGGCTGAGCAAATATGCACGTTGGGCCAGGAAGGGGAATAAAACGCGATGTTGATTACTATCTAAATATTGCCTGCTTTGAAGTGAGCAGGTCTGTGTTTGGGGAGGATCGAATACGCTTTTCTCACAGTTTGAGGCACATCACGAGCTATTTTGTGTTCTTGCTGTTGTGAACATTATTTCGCTACAGCCTCTTGCAAAGGGCTAAATAAGGTAAAGGACAGGGGAAGGAGTTAGGATACAGACACCCGACGGTCAGCAGCCTGCTGTTTGGCTGGAAAATGCCGATGCTATAGCAGAGCACAGCGACCAGCTGTCTGCCAGTGCATCTGCTGGGTGGGGAGGGCAGGAGGGCCAGTTTGCCATCGATGTCCCCTTCTGGACCAAGAGGGGGTCCAGCAGGCAACCAAAGAATACAGGCGGGATATCTGTCCAGGGAAAACCTCTCTGCTGTGCACCATCCCTCCTTGCTCCTTTATTGAGTTTGAGAAGCTGAGATTTGAGCTTTATTCCTGCCTGGGAAAGCTTTATTCTTTCCCTTTCTCCTTAGTCTTCGTTGGGCAACCAGTAGAGTAATAAAGTCAAGAGAAGTGGACTTGCACACATGAAGAATCTGATCAATGTTATATTTTATCCCTGCCATGGTTGCACAGTGCCCTGTGTTTAAAGGGTGTATATCAGAAATAAGCCTCCTTTTTTTCTACCATTTATTCCAATTCTCTTCTTTTCCCCTAAGCATCTGTGACAGGGACAAGTCAGTGGGTGTCAGTGTCATTCAGGATCAGGCCGGGACAAGCAGGGCTTTCCTGCGTCAGTGCTTTTCAGGGCTTTACCACATTTGGATGCAGTGTTGAGTTAGAGATCTGTGTTGAATTGTTCTTCGGCATCTTCTTTTTGTGCCACTGAGATATAAAACAGAAAGCATCAGCTTGTAATAAATTTGCAGATGTGTTAAGTAACACACAATGGAGGTCCTTTCAGCAAACTGTCAAAAGGAAAAAGACTACACGGGGGATAGGAAAGGGCAGGCTGTGTCCCTGCCCAGTTTGGCAGACTGGATTTTATATCTGCTCCCCAACTTACTACAACTTCACTTATCTGCTTCATCCCCATCCTCTGCCCTGCCCCTGCTGCAGGAACACGTAGGGACAAAGTGCTTCAGCCTCTGCGGGAGTGCTGGAGCTGCAATAACGAAATTTCTGAGAGTTTAAGGGTTTTGGCAGGTATTGTAACAAAAAGGAGGGAAGCTTTCGGCTCATGCAGGGATCGTTTTCTCAATCACAAATAAATCAGATATCTGGCATTTGCTGAGTCACCGCCCTCCAGAAAGAACAACATACTACTGTCTGTGTCAGGATCAAGTGTAATGGATAAAGGGAAGAAAAAGGACGTATCTGTGGCTCCGAGCCTGCAGACAGTGTTCCCATGCCATGCTGAAGAATTGTCTGGTATGCCCTCAGCAGAACTACTGAAAGATGGGTTTTTTATTGCCAAAGTTAATTTTCTTATGAATATGAAAACCCAGAGATAAAAAGGTCTTTAGGTACAAGTGTTGGGGCAGAGAGGTTGCAAACTGCATCACTGAGCCAGCAGAGATTTCTGTACTGGGGTGGCAGCTGAGTGGGAAGTCGGTGGTAGTGGGAATGCTGTTGGGAATGGTCCACCACCCGCTGCCCCTGACATCTCTGGCCTCTTTTGTAGTCTTTGCCACTGGGAACATGTGAATTATACATAAATCAGTAGGAAAAAAAAAAACCCAACCAAAAATAAAGTAAAATCCAGCTTTTAACTTCTCCCATATGAACTTGATGCTCAACCATCTCTTCAAATGACTTTTTGGGGTGGCCCACTTAGCATGGAAAGTTGTGGGGCACAGATCAGGGAGAGTAGTGTTGCAGTGTCAGCTCTGCTTGCATGAGCAGTGATAAGACCCTCTGTGTACCCCCAGAAAGTCCAGAAGCTCTCTGGGCTCCTAAGTGATGTTATCGATAGCATGTGCAAATAAGTGTGCCCACTGAGTCTGTTTTGGGTCATTCAAACAGGAGTTGAGTTTTTAAACCTTTCTGTCTGAAAAATGACCTGAAACTCCATAACAGGAACCTTCCTCCAATTATTCCGACATACTGGGACGACAAATGTGCCTAGCTGGGAGCCTTGCCTCTTCGCTTCCTTCCATGTAGAAATAAGGGAAAGGTTGAGAGCGGAGGTTGCGAATCCCTGCTGTACCCCTGTAAAGTAATAATAGCAGCATCAGTAATAGCTCTTAAATCAGGAGAACTTGCTGCGGCTTGCTCCCACGAGGCTTGCGTGACAGCGTTGAACGTTCATGGGAATGACATGTTCCCAGCAAGAACATTCTCATTTGCATTATGGCAGGACATGGAGACCCCAGTCAGATTTGAAGTGTTGAGCAAACCTGATGTGACAACATAGTCCTTGTTTCCATGCTATGTTTAGTCTAAGCTAACCCTTTTCAGACCCTCCTCCGCGCTCCGAATGAGAGCTTTGTGAAAAGGCACGCGCAAGGCAACGGCCAGGAATGAAAAGGGTAAGAGAGAAAAGGAGGCAAAGAGCACTTGAACCTTCCTTGACTCCAGAATTCCCGTAAGTCCTCAGGCTTCTCCGTTTTTCTAATAAAGGTAATGAGATTTAAGGTTTCTTTGTTAATTACCGGAATGTGGAATGAACTCTTATATGAGTAACAACATTGTCTATTTTTTAAAAAATAATAAAATCAAAGTGAGGTTAAAAATTCATTATTAGTTTTTCTGTGCAAACACTGTGCCAAAGCTCAGTGTTTTATTAGCACGTGGGGGAGAAATAAGCTGACACGTGTTGTGTTAGCCACAAAGCCAGTGGTAAGTCCAAAGTCCGTGGAGGAAGATATCATTATCCGACCAAACTACACTCTCCAAATGTAGTCTAAACTATTCCATGGGTGACTGTTCCTGATTTTGCAAAATGATAAAATTCATGTTCTTGTGCAAATGCAGCCTCCAATTTGTAAGGAGTCCAGTGTTCGGATCCAAATCCCTCCACGGCAGATAGAAATGACTCATTAACTTCAGCATGGCTTGGATCAGTCCCCTGTCTGGGAAACTCCTTAGAACACCGATGAGATTTTACATATGTAATCTACAGAATTAATCTGTATTTTATTTATATAATTGTGTAGGTGGTAGTTAAAGAGTGAGAAAGCTGATCTGTTCCCAGGAGATGGAAAAATAAGGAGAAAACTGCATCCTAATAGAAAACAATTAATAAACCTTGTGGGACGAAGATTTCAAAACAGACGACCAACTAAATGCACTTAATGATTTTAGGAGCACAAATCCCAAAAGAGATAATAGAGCTTCACTTTTATTTTAGCTGTATACCTTTAAAAACACTTCCCCTGGTTATAAAGTTGTTTTTGTAGGTACGAAGTGTGCATGTTAGGTCTACACAGAGGAAGGCTGATGTGCTATACTCGCTAAAACAACCAGAAAATATTATGCATTTTAAAGAAATAGTTCCATGTGTTTTCTTTGTGTTCAGATAGAAGATTACCTAGCAATCATATGAACTACAGGAAATTATAAGATTATTTTTTTCTTTTGTAAAACAAAATTAAAAAATTAAGATATATATCTTTTACTGCAAAAAATATGCCATTAAATACGGTAATTTTGTACAAATCACAAACAACTAAGAGTAGCTGCACAGTAAAATATAACGCAGTTAGTTTCTGCTTTTCATGAATAAGTATGATATAACATAGAAAAAAGCTTTCACTATTAATGATTTTTTTAAAAGTACTATACTGTCATTTTAGCCTGATTAGTTGATTAGACTGATTAGTTGATATCTGCAACCTCGACAGTGACATAATACCTTCACTAGTGTCTGTATCACCATAACGCACTGGTTGTTAATGTTATTTTGCACTGAGAAGGACAGTTTATAACGTTCAGTTTCTATATTGCGGCTGTTAATGTGTCCTATGATTTACGACCGATTTTGTTTTTCAGATCAGGAGTTCTGTGTTTCAGAGAAATATTTTGCCAAGCTTGTTATTCAGTTTCTAAATTCCATTTCAATGTTAATGTATTTTTAAGGAGTGAAGCTAAAGAGCAGAAATAGAACATATTTTTTGAAATCTAGACAGCCTTGTACAGTTCTCATGTACAGCCTAACACTGATCAGCATCTCCCTGCTGCTTTATAACCACTACTGTTATTATTTTTTCTTTTTTTGTTTTTGCTAGGTAGAAATATTAATGATACATCATTTCCTTGCTTTTGTAAAAATCTCTCTCATGTTGCCTGTTCAGGGGATAAAAACTCGCACGTCAATAAGTAGCGAGACCACCGCTGAAACCCCATCCTCTGGCTCGCAGCTCAGCAAACTCACAAAACACGCTTCACGTTTCACCCTTGTTCCCTGGCTTTTGCTTTAAGCTGCACTGAATTTCAGAAGCAAAAATTCTTCCCATCCCACACTTTCACCATCAAAAGTTCCAATACATTAGGACCGAGGCAGATATTGCAAAAAACCCACAAACAAACACCCGGGCAAACTGATTAAACACCAGCAAAAAAAAAAAAAAGTTCTTAGACATCAGATTTCCTGAGCTTTTCCCCTCTCTTACTGCACTACTTACTTGTAATTACGTCTGGGGCCATTCCTTCCTATTCCACAGGATAAACTGGAATATACTGCTCGGCAGTTTTGTCTCTAGCTCTTGAAACACTAGAGACCTTATAAGCAAACAAGATTTTTTTTTTTTTCTTTTTCTGCCTGTTATGAAATTTTAATGATCTTCCAAGGCTCTCAAAATCAAACCAACTTTCTTCCCTCCCCCTGCCCCAACAGCTTGGCTTCTTTATACCTTTTGTTTCAGAACTGTGCCCAAACTAAATATACTTCAACCAGGAGGGAATTCAAGCTTTAAAATAGGGGTTAAAGTGCCCCTTGTTTTCCTGCGTCTCTTCCCGTTCCTGCTAAACCGCGGGATTACGCTTGGTGGGCACTGGAAAAAAAGCAGGTTGAGGAGTGGAAACCGGAGCAGAGATGAGGTCTGGGGACAGCGAGTCCTCAAAAAGGGGTTTCATGGAGGGGATGAGAGTGCCAGCGCTGGCGTACGCCGAGCAGCTTTGTGATGGATGTGTTTATCCTTCAAACTAAGCTCCCATTCAGCGCCGCAATTGCCGGGCTCGGGCGGGCGGGTGGCAGGAGGAGGGCGGCGGGCGAAGACGGGTGGATGTTAAGGAGCTTTGTTGAAGCGCTCCCTGATGTGGCAGTGCCACCATTTACACTAAAGGTGAGCTGTAGACCTTAAGGATCACCTTCAGGGATCCCAAAAAGGTTTTATTTTGCTGGGAGAGAGGACAACTTCCCTCCACAGCCTTCCTCCTCACCTCTGGGCACGGCTGGGCTCAAGGGACGATAAATGCTGTAAAATAAGTAAAACTCCTGGTTAGTCACTGTTGCTGGAGAGTATTTTCTCAACTCAGTATTTGCCTGGAGGTCACGGGCAGTGCCCTAAACTCTGCCTAAGTGATCCTTGCTCTTCTCTCAATCCCCTTCACCTCCATACCTCCAGTTTCATAGTTTTTGATATAATTCCTCTAAAATACCTCCTGCTCCCAATTCTGCACAGGGAAATTAAATGTAGATGGGCATGACAGCCTGTCTGAGTATTCCCTAATTTACACCAAGTGCTTTTAGCCAGAGGAGCCATTCGGGTAGCTGGCTGGGAATCCTTAACGTGCTGGTTTGTGCCCCTGAGCTACAGCAAAGCAGTCGCCGCATGCCGAAGGCAGGTTTTGGAGCGGGGTAACGTGCAACACTTCATGTGGTTAACAGAGGTGGGGGAAGCGTGGTGGGAATTTTGCAACTTCAGTAGTGCTGTGTTGTCTCGAGATGCAGAGATCTGACTTTGCTGTGCTTGGTTGTAGAGGAGGAAGATGTTTGGTGACCATCCTGTCCCCGTTTTGCTGTTCCCATTGGTCCATCGGTGTATGGATGGGGAAGGAGAGAAGAAAGAGGAAGAAATTCTTTACTGTGCAGGTGGTGAGGCAGTGGCCCAGGTTGCCCAGAGAAGCTGTGGATGCCCCATCCCTGGAGGGGTTCAAGGCCAGGCTGGATGAGGCTTTGGGCAACCTGGGCTAGTGGGAGGTGTCCCTGCCCATGGCAGGGGGTTGGAACTGGATAATCTCTAAGGTCCCTTCCAACCCAAACCATTCTGTGATTCTATGATTCTATGAAACAGCTGTAAGAAAAGTCAAGGGAAAGCATTTGGGGTAAGAAGGAGAGGAAGAATTAAAGGCAACAGGGTAGGTCATGAGTTGGAGACTAAGGATTTTGGGGGTATTCAAGAAGCCCTGGAGCATCCCTGTTTCTCAGGGAGAGCAAGTGCTGTGCCTCCATAAAGTGGGGAAGGGGCTGCACTTCTGAATTGCCCCCAGCCCCTTCTGTTTAACATTTAAAATGCTGCAAGGGGATGGCGCAGAGCTGAGCATCGCCGAAGGCTGGCCTGGGAACAGGGTCTGGGTTAGGATTCGCACACATCAGTAACTCACTCCCACGGCCCTGGGCAGCATTGTTCTCTAAAAGCAGACATGTTTCCTTCCAAGTAGCAGACATGGAAAGAAAAACACACACAAAAACAAATCATCTCGTCCTTCCTTCTCCGGATGGCGAGCCGCCCGCTCCCGCTTGCCACTGAGGCTCGAGGTGGACACGATCCCAGTCTGACAGAGGAGATGGGGGATGAAGAACAACTCTCCCAAATCCCTTTTCCCTGGAAAATCCACTCCTGAGGATGGCTGGCCCTACCAGACTTTCTCCTCGGCCCCTCCTACACACATCTCCCTGTTATCAGCCCATCTGAGCACATCTCAAAGGCAGGCATGGGATCCTTGGGGGTTCTCCGTGTGTTGAATTCTTTCAGGTCTGTTGGGAATGATTTGAATCAGCTCATGGCTCTGTTGGGCTTCCCTAATATTCACCCAATGCAACTCTCTGCAAGGTCAGGAGCTTTCCTAAGGTCTTTTAGGGTTTTGGGGCTGCAAGGCTGTGGCTGGAAAGAAATCACTGCAGAAAGAAGCAGAAACAGCCCTGGGCTATTGCTCCTCTCCTCCAGGGCTGCGCCCAGTCCTCATGCCCTGCAGACATTGAGGTACTGGGTAAAGCTCCAAAGATAAAAGGTCCTGGGTGTTTGGAAGGGGATAAACCCATCCTTTGTGATAGGATCACCGCCACTTGTTGCCTCCATTATCTCTCCCTCATCGGCTATTTTTTCAAGCTTTCCCTGCTCACAAAATAATCAGTAAATCATAACAGGCTGCAAACACAGTTGGGCATCTGTCCGACCACTGGGGCTTTTTGGCTGCTTTGAGATCATTAAACGAGGCTGGCTCTACACAACCTGACAAATACGAGGTGAACTTTACCCCCGGGGTCTGCCACCTTCACACAACAAGGGCACATATTCCACAGCTGGGGAGCTGTTATTCGGCTCGGACTGTACCACAGGTCAGAATTTATGACTTTGTTATTATTATGTTTGTGAGTTTTTATGGCCACACGGGTCCCGCGGGAACCCACAGCACTTTCGCTTGGCCGTGTCAGTCAGACATTCATAACGCACCAAAGAGGAAGCATTGAAAATGCTGGGAATATCCTGTCTAACACTGTCTCTCATCTCTCTGACCCTCAGGTAAGGGCCAGACTTTGTTTGCACCCAGCATCGGAGGAAGCTGATAAAGGGCATAAGAGGAACATGGAGGGGGAGCGAATGGCAATGAACACTCAGCAGCGTTACTGCCAGACACCTCTGCTGCCCTGTTTGTTCCCTGTAATGACACATGTCCCAAATTTCCTGATCATAACAGTCATCATGTTGCTCTTGGTGTTTTATTGCCCTCTGATGTCGAGCCAGGAGCTTCACAATGGGAGTTAACCTGGTGTTAATGAGTTTAACCACTCCGGTTCATCTGCTGACTCCTCAGAGCACTAATGGCTTTTTGGGGGGGGCACAGAGAGGTATTTTTACTCCTGTACAGTGTGTAAACACATCACGCTCTGACCAGATTTTGCTGTGAGCCACCAACAGCAGCAACAACAACTCAATAGCTTTGTGCATTGTCCCGCAGATGCCCGTGGTTTGTCAGCGATGGGGAAAAGTGTCTGGGGTGGGAGCCTTTCCCTCGTGCATCTGATGGATGGATGTTGTAAGCGTTGTGGGCACTGCAGAGTGAGCAAACTTTTCTGTTGCAGTGTAGGTTGTGGCATCACTGACATGGTGGCATCTCTTACTGCTCTTCGGGATGAGGAACCCTCTGAGCAGGACCAATCCATCCCATGTGGTTAACTGCCAGAGAAATTCTTGCTTGGCCATCTGACCACCCTGCAGCAGCAGGGTCCTTCCCCACTGAGCAACCCCAACCCTTAGGGCATCTTCACTCTTTAGAAAAGTCAAAGTCTTCCCAAGCAGCTAAAGTCCTCACTCCCAGCGAGCACTGGCATCTCCCAGCATCCACAGCCAAGAGCAGACAGTGGCTGTTTCATTGCCTCCTCGCTGAGGACGCCTGGCCCAGGGACCAGGGGATCTGATGGAGATGTTGTAGGACAGGTCTGAAATCTCTGCCTGAGCCACTGGCCTCTGGAGTGTAAAACACCAAGGTCAAACTATCCTGAGAATTTTTCCCTTTTTCCCTCCTTCCCTGCTCCTTTTTTCACCCTGTCCCAGGCAGGACAGTAACACCCAGACCTCCAGGAGCCACCTCTCCTAACAGGCATCATGTTAAAAGCAACAATGACATTGTATTTTACGAGACCTGGGGTTTCACATTCCTCACATTTGCAGGCAGAAAATATCCAAGCAATGTCACCCTTTCATAGCCTGTCCTTCCCGGATGAAAAAGGGTGTGCAGATATGTTCAGTTAACTGTTTAGATCTGCAGATCTCCAAACACAATGCTCAAGCTAAGCTTCCAGTTACACAACAAACTTAAAAACCATATAGAATAGTAAATTTAGAACTCCTTGATATCCACTGATGGTCAATCTGTAACATAAGATAAACTTTCTAAGCACTTTTTTTTTTTTCCTTTCCTTCCTGTCTGAAGAAATGATTTCTTTTTCCACCTGTCCACAGAATATATCATCTTAATTCAGCATACTTCAGCGCCTGCTGGGTGAGGGGAATGGGATAGCCTCAAGCAAAGGCCAGACCAGGAGTCCTTTAACCTAATAAGGCAGGCAAGGCTACAAAGGCATCTACAATTCCCCTCGTTTTTTCTCTGGGGAGGCAGGTGCTGCCCCTGGGGAGCACAAACATCTGACATGGCCATGCCTTTATGTTGTGCCTTTTCTTCGCTGCTGCCTGTTTCTGCACTATGGCAATTGCTGGTTTTCCTCCAGAGATGCTGAGGTCTTTGGCAGCAACTATCCAGAGCACCTACGATGGTTGGGTTTGTGTCACCACCACCTGCCTCCTGTCTGCAAAGCCCTGTCTTGGCCACTTGTGCCAAGAATGACCCTAAAAGCCAGTTTTAGAGCACCAAAAATTCTGTATAGCCATAGGGACTGATCCACTTGGCTTGTGTCACCACCTGCAAGTCCCCAGCAGCGTGTGGGATCACAAGAGGGAGAGGAGCACGCAAGGAGGGATCAGTGCTGCTGACAAAACAGCAGTGGGAAGGTTTTTCTGAGGGCTCACGGCGGTCATGGTGGGAGAACAGAAGAGAGTCAGCATCCCCATAGTCTGCAGGGTCTCCCACATGTGCTGGCAATTCACACCCCGGCTTTTACGAGGTGAGAGGAGCTGCTGGGAGGCATTTTCCCCTCCTTGTCGGGGAGGGTCATGAGAAGCCCCCCTGGTGAGGGCAGGGTCTGCAGCCCCAGGTGAGAGGGACAGTGGTCAGCAGAGTTCCTGGGGTCTGCACATGCCAGCCTGGAGAATGGACACAGGAAAAAGGCCAGCACTGCTTTCATAAGAAATGTAACATCTGCTTTATAAAAAAACAAACAAGCAAAACAAAAAACCAGCCAAACAAAATCCCTCTGCTCCGGTACATAAATGCTTCTCTGCACTAGGAGAAATTCTCTCTTTCAGGAGTTTCTGAGTTAGGGACCCAAGAATTTCAAAAGAAAAAAAAAAATAGAAGGAAGATGGAGATATAAACTTCAGTTCCGATGCTGCGGGTGGTGGTGGAACAAACGCAATCTGCTTTTCTGACACTCAGCAGAATGAAAGGGAGAACAGAGCAGCAAGAAAGGAAGATCTGATTTCATAGGTTTCATCTTAATGAGCCCAGTATCACCCGTGCCTTTTACAGCATGAAAATGCTCTGTAGGCACCCGAATGCCTGCATACGGATTTGTGCATACGTGTGATACAGTGAAGGGCTTTGGGGTAGAGCCGCATTGTCTAAGCACAGCTCCCCGCTTGGGCATGTAAATGAATCCTTGTGGGCGCTCGGATTTGCACTTCACACTCTCAGCGAAATGTTATACATTTGTGTTCTGCGTGAGAGGGAGAGAAGGCAGCGTGTTGCCTGGCGGTTCGGGGTGACCTGGCGTTATTTCGGTCCTGGCAACCTCCCGACCCGCTCACATATTTTTTTTATTCCTCATTACATCCTGCGCAAATTCCTTCTGGTCTGAGAGTTTCCATTCTTGATCTCTGTCCAAAGGTGAGCGTTCGCTGTTGGAAGTTTTTTTCTAAATTGATTTATCTATATTCAAAAGTTACTCTTTGCTGAATAAATATACCTTTCCCCCCTGTAAATGTATTTCCCTGATTTCCTCCTCCAAAGGGAGCAGCACGGATATAGTAAAATATTTTAGAAAGAATAGCCTGGTTGATACCAAGGGAGCGAAATGAAAGAGAAACAAAGAAAGCAAACAGGATATTTATGGCAACTCTAGAGAGCTCTCTGTATGGAGCCATTAAAAATAGCCCTCGAATGAACAATATTGGCTTTCTGCTCCATCCTCAAATACAGAGAACAACCTTTGAAAGACTCGTACACACATCCAAGGCTGTGTAGGTAACTGTGGATCGGCAGGTGAAAAGAAATAATTCTGAGCACGTTCTTAAGCCATGTAAAAAGTAGTTTTGACTTGTGCACGCACTGGGTAACACACGCTGTTTTGTTTTTCTGTGTAGATTAATCATTCACTACGCATTTCCTTGGAGAAAGCTTACAGTTCTTCAGGGCAAAGAAAAATGTAGCTAAACTAGGCAGCTCCTGTGCCTTTTCCTGCTTCAAATTTAGGGTTACTGTCCTTTCTTTTGAAAAAGTGAGCAAATAAAACAGACCCACAAGAAAGTATTACTGTAGTTTTAATTTTCTGAATAAATACAAGAGAGAAACCATAAGTGCCTCTTAAAAAAAAAATCACAATATTTTCCCCCTTTAGGCATTGCTAATTTACAGTGAATAGATCTTGCTGCATTAGCAATTTTCATCTCCAGTAAATGTCTCCAAAAGGGTCCCACACTGCCCAAATGTTCATTTTTCTGCCAAAAAAATAAACTGCTGTTTCCCTTTTCGTGCACAAGGGTTTGTCACTGATACAACCTAAGATCTTCCACTGTTGGTCAGAAACATACTGAAGGAAAGTATTGCCTGAGATACGTCTTCCTCAGACAGCTTTGTCCTTTCTGCTCTTTCCTCCAGCAAACATATCAAATACTGCTTTAGAAAGCTGGTTTGAACAAGGAAGCCAGTGTTTCAGCATTCATTCTATTTTTCCAGCTGAATTTAAATTTTTTTTTAAACATAAATGGCTTCATTAACGTCAATTTGCGGATCTGTTAAGATGTAGGTGGTCTGATGCTTTAAATATGACTGTACATTTGTTCCACTCCACCACTCTGAAAAATGCTTCAAAAAAAAAAACGACGGAAGGGATTACCATCCAACTAATTTTTTTTTTGCTTTCTGTTTTCAAAAACAGCTGTGTCACAGATAGCCCTCCCCTCCCTTTGCTCCTCTGACCTCTTATTCTGCAATCCTCTTGGATTCCCTCCAGGGAGGGCAAATATTCCCTCCACCTTCCCCCAGAATTGCATGTTCCTTTAACCTTGGAACAGTCTTTAGCCACTAAAAATAGTCTCCCAACTCCAAACTTTGCCGACTCTTCTCGCGCCACGACTGCATTTTGACATTCTGTTCTCCTTGGTGGATCACATGCACTGGTCCTGCCTCCTTTCCAAGGCTGACAAAAGCACAATATGCCACCAAAATTTTAAATAAGAATTCCAATGACCAGACATTTCTGGAAAAAAAAACCCAACCCCCCAAAAAAACCCAAAAACCAGTGCATGGAGAAGCTTTCTCACATGAAGAGGAATGGAGAAAAAAATTAACAAAATTACAAACTCATAGAACCTAGAAATGAATAATCAATTAGATCATCTAGGCTATTTCTTTGCCAATTCAGGATAACCCCCTACCGCACTGGCTGGTTCAAAAGCCCTAAATGGGAGATTTCTTACCAGTATCTGAGATTATTCGCAACCCAAGATATCTCCCAATATTTCTGACATTTAGACTGAATTCTCCCTTTCAGAACAGCATCCTGGCCCTGCACATCATAGACCTCATCACCACCAGCCTTTCCATCCCATCTTCATGAAGGGACTTGAGACTTTTTCCATCAGAAACATTTTGGGTTTTTTTCATGAATATTTGTAGGGTAATATCCCCGTCTGACATTTTATCAAAAATTAGGTAATTAGGATAGGTTAGCTTTCAGTTCTTCAACTGTCCTTTGGTTTTGACTGTTCTTTATCCTGGTGACTCCTTCGAATATCCCAAATCAGTCAATATTTAGCTGCTAATGGGGGACAGCGGGTAGTGTGGCATGACCCCAGAAGAACAGTTATCTCCTGGATGTCATCCCCCATATGCATATCAATAGTCCATTCTCACGATATTTATTTGCACTTGCAAAAAATTACTGGTTTGCTGTTTGTCAGCAATATCTCAGATTTTTTGTCAGTGTCATTATTTTTTTATCCTTTCCATTGGGTATTTTTCCTTTTGGCTACCCTTTTCTAAAGGATTTGCTGTGAGTTTGAGAGTTATATTTGTTTTCTTCTGTCTATTTTTCTAATCCCTTAGGCCAATGCAGGAAGATAATAGGAACATCAGGTCTGACGTGAAACCTCAGTTCTAGCACTGAGTGAGACATGGGAGAGTGTGGGTGACCTCTGTGTCCCCCAGTGACCCATCTGTGACAGTACAGCTGAGAGTTTGTCACATCCTTCTAACACCATTTGATATGTGTAGCTGAAATATACTGAAAGCATAAAATTTTTTGCAATAAATCTCTTATTTGAGCATTTCTTTGTTATTTCTTCCCAAGATAGCTCCCAACCATGCAGTGGCACTTCTGAACATCCTTGTCTCCTTCTCCTCTGTTCACTCCCTGCTCTGCTTCAATGGGGTGTTTTGCAGAGACCCAGTCCTGATCCCCATCACACACCTTTAGGTTTCTCCATCCAAGGACCTGCCAAAGGGTGTCTGTGAAGATTGGGCTTAAGTCTGTGTACGTGACAGTCCCATGTCACCGTGCTGCTCTGAGGGCCATCCCGTGGACCACCTGTGAGCATGAGCTTTTGCAGGATTCACAAATTATCCTTCGACCAAGACACACAGGAACAAATATGTCTATGTGTCTGTCTGAGGAGAAACTGAGTTAATTGTTGCATGGCAATAATGTGTCTACAAAGAGTACACACACACACACACAGAGATAGCCACAGAGAAAACTATACCAGTGCAGGGATGCCCCCCTGGATTTTCCAGATTTGAGGCATGGATAGAAGGTGAAAATGAGTTTACAAGGTGTCCCCTTTAACATCAATGTTATTGTACCCTATGTCACCCCATCCCTGCTTGAAATCAGTCACTCTGACCCCGTAGATTGCTTGAATTTTGGAGGGATAGAATGCTTGTATTATTCCCAGTGAAAAGGGGAGTGAAGAAAAGCAAATATGAGAACTGAACTGAGTGGAGAGCTCTGACAGGTTGGTGGTCTGGTGTGGTTAAATGTGCTCTTTCTGGGTTTCCTTGCTGCTGGGAGAAAATCCTCGAGGCCAATGGCCCACAGCCCCGAGCAAAACCGTTTGTATGGGCGTCCTGGGTAGCACCATACATCACTTTCATTTGAGAACTGTCCTCACAACCCCTGCTTGTTCCTGATCAATACTTCACTACGAATAAAAGTGAACAGAACGAATGGGGAAGATTTATTAAACCTGCTGATATGTTAAAAGCATTCTGTCAAAGAATTTGAAAAATGCTTCTCATATTTAGCGTTCAGAGACAGAAAATCCCTTTTGAGAAAGGAAAGGTATGTAAAATACATCAGTACCTCAGCGTGGAAATCCAGACCTGGCTCACTCCATACATTACTGATGAATAGGTATTATTGAAAACTGCATGTGGCTCTTAGCGGGGAGAGCAGCTCCACAGAAGAATGAGAAAGCAATTGTCAGCACTCAAGGAGAAACACTGGTCACATCTTTAAGGGAGCTGAGAGAATGGGAGGCTTTAAGATGGTAAAACACAAGATTAATGGAATTGGAAGAAGCTGTTGACAGAATTTCTTGAGGGGAATGAAATTGGAAAGTGATACTTGTTGGGACGCGGCCCTTGGAAATTTGCAGCAGTCGAAAGCTATATACAGATCTACTCCCTGTAATAAAAGTATGGTCTGAAAAGGAATGAGGATTTGAACCGCATGTCAGAAAGTCACTGCTGGAGTGTGATTCCAAAAAGCACGTTGCAATGTAGCGAGTGAATCACAGACCACAGGGTACATAACATACGCTAAATGAATCCAACATGATGCGCTGCACTGCAGGGCAATCGTCACCTTCAGCATCCTCGTCAGAAAGCAATAACCAGCTTCAACGTGCCACCTTCTTCCAAAGGATTTTGCAAAGGTTAGGCCAGCGTGCAGTACAATCAGGGATGTCTGCAGAGTGAAGAACAGCACCTCTGGCCAGATCACTTTCCAGTTTGTGCCTTTGGAGTTTACTGGACTAGCGTAAAAGAAGAGGAGCAGCCTGCATCCCAGATCAGTCTAACGTGCCGCTACTGGGGGAAGACTGGTTTTGCACACAGATGATATTCTGGTTATTTCTTAGCAATGTTTGCAGGGTGAAGGAAAGGAGAATAGCAACGCTAAAACATGAAGCAGATTCGTGGCCAGGAGTTTGAAGGCAGGTCTTTTTTCTTCTGTGCCTGGCAAGAAGGCAGGGAGCTTTATTGGAAGCAGACATAGTTTCCATGCCTTTGTCAACTCCAAATTAGACTGTTCTTCTGGAGAACACCTTTAATCAACTGGAAGCTTGTCAACCCACTTCATGGGTTGAGTTTGTCACTGGAACAATATAGTAACACCAGAGACCTGGGAGCTGTGCTCCAGTTGGAGTTCTGACATTTAAAGCTCTAGATGGCTTAAGCAATGTAACTTTTTTTTTAAAAATATAATTTCTGAATAAAGAGAAATGAGCAAGGCTTTCTCCATAAAGAACCTTCAGCTTTGGAATGAACTGTCCCTACTCTGGATGGAAACACCCTGAGATGTTGACAGGATATTGGAGCCAACAGACACAACGCTCACACAAAGCCCTTTGGTGAAAGAGTGGTCAAGGACTTGAGAGCGCTCAGGGAAAGCAGATCCTTCCAAGAGCAGATCCCTCTCTCGGGACACTGACGCAATACCTACTTGAAGTTAAGAAGCTATTTTCTGACTGAAGGGACGGCATTCACCACTGATTGTAGGAGGTCTTCCCTGTGAGGTCTTCCAAACGCCTCATGGCTATGTTGAACCTACCCAGACCATGAAAGCCAAAACAGTTTCAGACAAAGCCAGTACAGCAGTAGGAAAGACAGCTGGAAAGCTACTTTTCACAAATTTCACAACATAAAGTGAGTAAAGTTTGGTCATTTCTTCCACAGCACTATCCTGGAATTATCAGGGATTATAGCTAGATGCAACATGAAAAGCATTTTACTGATTTTGCATATTTTTGTCCTCTTTGAGGAGGAGAATTATGGAGAACACAGAAAAGATACAAATGTAAAATAGTCATCTCTCTTACAATGACCTGCTTGGTTTCCTCAACAAAGTGGCATTGGAACACTTCACACTAAATGGCATTTTCTGTCTCTGTGTTGAAGTCAAACCCACAAGTATGTCTTTCCTCTCTGTCGTATTATAATCCAACACCTTAAGAATACGCAGCCAGCTGGATCATTTGGTGGGCAGACTATTCCAGCAAGACCTTCAGAAAACAGATGTCAGGTCAGGCATTGGAAGGGCTAGTGAAGACCTCCCCAACAGCACAGTTAGAAGAAGAGGTTGTTTAGAACAAAACAGAACAAAACAAAGGAGGGCTGATTTTTTTTTTTTGTGTGTGTGTGGTTTGTTTTTGGTTTTTTTTTTTTTTTTTTTCTTGGTTTTAAACTTAGAGCTAAAATAGGGGGCACAAAAGGCGGGGGCTAGAGAAGTATCTGATGATTTGGACAAGTAGGTCTGAATCTTGGAACAGATATTTCATTTGGTGTCTAATTCTCAGTGTAGACTAAAAAAAGGTGAAAAGTGCTGTGGAAGAAGAATCTGTATCCTCTGAGGAAAGGAGATGTGTTTTCTTGAAGGAGCTCGAGCTTAATTTTTATGAGGGAAATAACAGGTGAAGGAGTAAAATGGTTAAGAGACAGAAATTCTCGGTGGAGTATCACATTTTCAAGTGACTCTTCAGTCTTCCGTCACAACTCCTCATCACTAAGACAAAATCAATTAATATCAACCTTTCAAGATCTTTTCTGAGAGAAGGGTGGGCTAATTTCACCAAACTGGAGGTGAGAACCCTCTTCTATCTGCTCTGCCCAGTTGCTAGGGGATGCTGTGGTTCCACACAAGGAAATGTTAATTACACGATCACACTGTATTTTTTCCATACAACCCCCTACTTCATTTGAAGCCTTGGATGGAAAGTACAGCGGGAATGCATCCAGGCTGTGCCTCAAAATGGACTAGTTTTTGCAGGTCTCACCTCTTTTTTCACAGTAGTTGGAAGGGGCATGAACTTGTAGCAATCGGATATTTAAGGGCTTTATAGAATGGGGCCAATTTAAGGTTGCTTGGGTATTCTGGATCCAAGGACTTCCTAATCTTCTCAGAGCTTGACTTTACAACTTAAACATTCCTTAAGTGCTGATTTTAGATGTGCTGCAGGGTTAAAACAAGGCTGGCACTGTAGGAGATTGTAATTTGGTATTGTTTAAAAAAAAACCAACAAAGAAAAAGAGCGATTATTTAGGATAATCTACAGGGATTACACTGAACAGTGGAAATTAGGACTGATCGTCACACCTAGCTGTTACCCGAAGACCTACAATGGAGTATTTATATAAAGTAGATGGGACATTCAGAGGGGGAAAAGACATCGGGATCTGGCTCTGTAAGATTTACGGGAGCAATTGATCAATCACCTCGACACTCTCAGCGAGCTGGGCTTGCACCAGCATCGCCTGCCAGGTTCAGCCAAACAAGTATTTGATCTGAATACGCTGCAGCAAAACCCAACATTTGTGTGTGATTACCCAAATTACAAAGCCATTTTGTAATATGCCCATAACGAATTAAACGAAAAAATATGTACAATAATGAGGTCTTTATTTCCCAACTTCTATTTTCTATAGCAAATGAATAAATTGAATGATTTGGGCACCAAAACCTCCAGTCCACCTTGCCCTAAACAAACTCCGGAGTGATTGCAGAAATGAAGAGGTAATTAACTGGGAGTTAGCTCAACCAGCTGCTCTCTGTATTACTGAGGCAGACTAAGCCTTTGGCAACTTGGTTTGGTAACACCCCTCAGCAATTTTCAGCATGTCTTTTCTCAGAGTCTTTAACGTAGCCAAAACCCCAGGAATCCACAGGTTTTTAAATGATCAAATCCACAATTTCGCCTGCCTGTCATGTTCGTGCTGCAGGCTTAGCGGATCCCTTCGAGGAAGGTTTACAGCACGTCTTCTGGATTTGATTAGAAGAAAATCTGTACTTCATCTTAACTCCTCCACTTTTTCTGCCCTAGACCTGAGGAATGCAATATTGGCTTCTCCCTCAGCAACTCCCACGTTCGTAGCAAACATTATTGAGCTGAGTTTCTATCTAGAGTGTACTATTTAAAAATGTTCTTATTCCCACCTGAACATCATGGCATCTGGGACAGTAAAAATTTGTATGAATTCATATATATAACTGTTAATTATGTATATGCTTCATAGTTTACCTGAAGCTTGGGAACCAATCAGGCTCAAAACGGCACTGTCTTCTAGGCTGCATTTATCAAACTAATTTTGCACACTGAAAAAGAAGCACTGATGGTGAGCTCCCTCTCTCTACTCAGAACATAAAATATAGGTGATTAAGTAAAAAAGCTTTACTCATTTAATTTTATTTCTAGAGATTACCCAAGAGTTCTCCAATTTGTTTAAACATGCAATACAACAGAATACACTCACTTTTTATTTCTGGCACACATACATCGTAATAAAATAAATACCAAACAAATTGATCTGGGACTCAAAATCAATAGCCTATGGCAAGTTAGTCTCTCCCTTTTGATTTTTTGTTTTTAGTGTAATGCATGCAGCCTGTTTAGCAATGAACAGCAATGTTCCAACAAACACTAGCACGAAGCTTTCAACTAATGTTAAATCTCCTCTCAGCAAGTCAAAGGAACGTTTTTCTTGATTTCTGTGGCGATATATTTTGGTGGGCATTGTGTCATTCTCCATCCTAATATTTTTATCTATTAAGCCATTGATCTTAATTAAACTTCCATAATCAATCCCCGTATCACCACTCATGTAAATCACATCTTCTGCTCACAGAGAGCATGGGTGAGAAAATTTCCCACACAAAAGTCGCAGACACGTTGCTTGGGAAGGATTTCTTTGCTGTCTACTGATAATAGCCACTGGAAGCGAGCGGAAGGGGATGAGAGGTGATATTAGCAAAATGCAAACAGATAAGGGAAGAAAAATGGGATATGGTTATCATTCCTGGCAGGGATTCAGTGTTCTGTGCTGGATGAGATGGTTCAGATTCCAGGAAAACTACTGCATAGGGCTAGATTGCCCTGAAAAAACAGACTCGGTGTCTTTGATTTCGGTTTGCAGCATATCCAAAATACCAACTACTTTTTCTCGCTGCAGGTGAACTATCCAACGGGGGGTCCTGAAGTCGATCGAGGCTTTGGTAGCTCACTACTCAAATTATCATTATGAGACTATGGGCACCGAAAAAAAGACCAGCACACAACTGCAACTGAATTGAGACTGAAAATTGCTTTCATTCCATTATTCAGCTATTTTTGTGCACTTAATTCACCTTGCTTAATGCTTACAAGCCCTACTCACGGATCAAGAATTGACCACTAGAAATGGTGCTAGTGCAGAGCAGAAAAAGGTGACAAGGAGTTTTCTGAAGCTGCTGGTATGAAAAGAAGGGGTAGACATACCCATTTCTTCTTCTTCTAAACTTGAAAGAGGCTTAAGCTGTGCTAACTTTCAACAAAAAAGTACTGTTCACAGTAAAGTACTGATCATCTCTTCTTTTAGAAGAATTAAAAATTGTATAATTGCTTTAGAAATTACCTAATTACTGTTTATTTATGAATATCGCATCAGGCGTCAGGTTAATTTGATGGTGAATGTTCAGGTTAAGCTCCAATTCCCAATCGCACCAATGACATAACTAATTACTTCAATGCAACGACAATTTCATTGCTGTGCAGCTTCATTTTTTGATATCAATTAGCCAGGAAAGTCTTTTGCATAAATCTCAGTTTGCTTTTCGGTACAGGTGCCACATAAAGTGGGATCTCAGGTTTGTCTGCAAAAACGAAAGTGAAACTCTGCTAAGTCCACGATTTCCTGCAATTTTTTTTTTTTTCCAGATCTAGTCTCCAGCAAGCCTAGGACAGTTAGTTGGAAACTCAAAAACCATTCTGATGAACCCTGCTTGACTCTTCAGTTTCAAAAAAAGCCCAGATCAGGGCAATTTTAACCTGGTTTCCAGTTTCATAGGTACAGCTGGTTGAAATTTTTCAAATCAAACAAATCATGAACCCTTGGCTTTTCTCCAAACATTCATACTTTTCAATGCAAAAAAAAAAAAAAAAAAAAAAGTCTACCTCACTACTTTCTTTGGGAAAAATAAAAAAAAATATTCAAGATCAAAAGGGGAAAAAAAAAAAGACAGTTCTCAGTGGCCTACAAAATAGATCTTTTGTTTATTGCTAGGCATTTTTTTTGTTTTTGTTTGGACAGCTACAGCAAGGGTTTTGACTGGTTACCCCAGATTGTTGTGTGCTTTAAATTTCCTTCCATTCATAGCTGAAACACTTTAGGGTTGACTTTCCAATGACAAAGCCAAAAATATTCTACTTCTGGTCATCATCTCCCAGGTTCTCTTGGGCAATAAAAAATGATTTATCACAAAACCAAACAGACTGAAAAACGTTATCACACTTGCAAATGTCCCAGTAAATCTTTAAACCCTGCTTTTCACCCTCTGCTTTTAAGCAAAGTTTTTCCAAGTATCAGTCAGGAAGGTCACAGCATATCATCGTACATAGCTTAGGCAAAGATTAGCTTCCATTTCTTGAAGAGTTCATTTTAGATTAGGTAACAGATGCTGTTGAAAATCCAAAAGGTGCAATAAATCCCCCGGTCCAACCCCGAGAGAAAATAAGTTGAGTGACCGCAGACGGTGGAGTGAAAGGTCCCAGTGTTGCAGAGATCCCCGACTCCAGCCTCACGGTGACTGCAAATCGTCAGGAGGAACCTCTCCTCCCATGAAACTATTCCTCCTCCTTCTACCAAGACTGCAACCTGCACATTTTATGGGCGAGAGCCTGGACTCCCCAACATGGGACTCAATCTGTCCTTCAGGGTCCAGTTGGAGTATTTTTCAATTAATGGGTACTTCGTAGATGGTTGACACCTCGGCAAGAATGTTCTCTTGAGCTGCCTTTAGCCAGAGACACACAGCTTAAGCTTTTCAACAGCTGCTTTATCTCTGCTTCTCACCCCTACCCCCACCCCGATTTCAGCTTAAGATGAGCCTCCACCCCCGAAGCCCACAATATCTCACTCCAAAGTCCTGTCAGAGCCACAACCAAGGCCATAAATTTCCCAGCTGGGTCACAATACTCCCTATTCATTTACTGAAACGTTATAAATGTGTCCAGGCTCCGAGTGAAACCTAATCCCGACATTCCCTGCATGGCCACTCCTGCAACTGATGGCAGGGTCATCTGGAATTACCATTGCCTTATCTGATTGGAAACTCATCACCTGTGTTTCAACACCCAGGGCTTGGTAGTGCCTCATAAAATCGAGCCCTTTGCTATTTGAGATCTGCTGCTTTGGGACAGAGCAGGCACTGGCCATTTGGAGCTACACGGGGTGGCTGGTCCTGCCTGGCCAGGAAGCCACAGGGATGAGCCAGCCCAAGTGATGCTCCCAAACACATCCAAGGATGGTTCATCCAAGGATGGGAAATGTCACCCCAAGACAAAGAATGGTTGCAGTTCCAAGCTTGGCAAAGACAGAGCTCTTGAGGAAGGGGGCAATGTGTAGCTGTTGTGAAACAGCATCATTTCTTTGAATTTAAGTTCTGGTTTAGTTTATATCAGACCCTCACCATGTCATATCTGAACATCTTCTGGTAGTGGTTAGATGACATCAGGCAGCATATATCTTTCCTTGCTCTCACCCCATCTTTGAGGGAAATTGAATACAAAGTGCAAGGGTTTTTTTTTTTGGTTTGTCAGGAGAAAGGCTCAGATATTATTTTTTAGGGTTTTACTTCCATTTCATCCAGGGAAAATGAAAAGCCATCAGAAATCACACCTCAGACTTCACGGTCTGAGTACAAAGACCTTCAGGGCAGCCACATTTTGAACTGTTTGACTTAAACCCACAGTTAAACACTTTAAATGCTTTGAACACCACCCGAGGCCCTGTGCAGGTGCAGAAATTAACTCCAGGTAACAGCAGATTGAGCTGCAACCTTTCCATCCTCCAGTTCAATCCTATCTGTGTTACTTCCATTCCTCGATATGAAACAGCAAGTGCCTCCAAGCTATATGCTAAAAAAACACAACCCAGGAAAAGCTCAAACCAAAAAGCTTCACTTCCAGCCAACATTCCTTCCCCCGTGCCAGCCATTCATTCCTGCAATATTTAGTGGATTGCAAAGAGATTTTGGATTTCCTGTCAGGTTTCTGTCCTTCAGGGAGTTAATTATGACTTGGGACTCGAGGAATGGTCTCTGCTGCGGTGCCACACTCATGCGTGTGTTGCTTGCTCTGATTTATCATTGTGCCTTTGCTTCTCTAAAGGGTCCTGTTCAAGTCTCCGAAGAAAAGCAGCAAATTCAGCGAGGTTGAGTGATTGATTGGGAGACAGGAGGGGATGGGAGGGTTGATAACTTGGTCTGGACTGGCGGATGCTTCTTACACAGTTACAGGGGAAAAAAAAAAAGGAGGAGAGAATGCAAAACCCAGAGATTTTTAGTGCCCTTTAGTGCCTCCACCTCATATCCAGCTCCCACTTCATAATTCAATGTACTTGGCTGGCAAGCCCCTGCCCGCTGAGCACGGAGAAGGCAGGAGGAGGCTTCAGCCACCGCCAGCCTTGGGGACCCAGGTCAGCCCCAGGCGCCCAGCATCACCTTGCGTGAGGCATTCAAACCCTTTCTACCCTGCGGGGAGTGCAAGTAGATGTACTTAAGGCTGTTTTCAATGAATTAGCACAGGTACTCCTGGCATTGACTGCTGAGCTACTTGCCCAAGTATTTACCCAGCTTCTCAGGTGGGTTTTCCAGCCATGCTGAATTCCGTTCTACCCAGTGACTGCCGTGAATACATACACTTAAATCTCTCTGTGAGTTACTTCCCCAGCTGTAAAATAGGGATAGTGTATCTCTATGTTGCGGGGATGAAAGGAAAATAAATACGCTAAAGCTTCTAAGCAGCTTAGGTATTAAGAAAATGAGATACATCTGTGGCTAAAATTTATAGATAGACCATTTGGATAGAACCTGATTAGATTTAGCCCCTAGTAAAGTATTGCAATTTCTGTCAGTTCAAGAATGTAACTTCTGTCCCAGTGAAGCAAAAATCCCTGCCAGTTCTTAGGCTTAGGCTATGTCAGCTCCTGGGGAAATATCTGAATGAAGCAGCTGACGCAGGGAGCCTCACACATTTCTTTTCCACCCATGCTTGTGCCCATCCTCAGCCGCGGGAGCGATTTCCCGTGCACAGGGGTGGCAGCTCACTGTGGGGCTGGGCATTGCAGGTGCCTTCGAGCAATAGGTCCTGGCTGTGGTCAGGCGTGGATTCACTGCAGCATTCCTGTCTCACTTCCCAGTTTATACTGGAGAGGTGCTTTGTGGGGTATGACTGTGGCTTTGGAGATCTGGTACAAAAAAAAAAAAAGCCAGAAAGCTGTATTTGCTGCAGCCGCAGAAAATGTGGCATTTAACAGAGGCTGTCTAATAGCAGGATTGTTCCAGCATGTAGAGGGGACCTGACAGGGTCAGCCTTTCAGGTAATCTTTCTGAAAATATTTGTAACAGAAATGACCCATTCCCAATGTTAGATTTTTTCCTGTGTTTAGTGCAGAACTAGCCAAACTCACGCCCCAGGTTAAATGAACACCCATCAGCCAGGATGCTGGTGGACCTTTCCATCTCCCTCTCTTACTGGTGCTGGTCCACCGCAGCACCCCATAGCAGGATTATGTGCTGTTTAATTGCCTTGTGACAATCCACTGGGGTGGTCAATCTGTGAAACCCCCACAGGAGGCATCAGCCTGGTACATAATGAATCTGTCTGCAGCTGGGGAGGTATTTTCTGCAAAGCACGGCAGTTCGACGGAAGGCGTTGGCTGTCTCCAGCATGCTGCAGTTTCCTTAGGCAAAATCATTTTCACTAGCACTTCCTAAAGCAATTTTGTCATCTAAAGGCTTTGACCTAAGTGAAAAGTTTGTTTTTAATATTATTTTCAGACCATTAACAAAAGAACCATCATCTGTTTGGGGAAAGCAAGGTGCAATAAAACAAGAAACTCAGCCAGGGTCACTGAGAGACTCATTGTCAACACTGAGATTAAACTTCCAAAGTCAAAGATCACCTCTTTTTTCCATTTTTTTTCCATGTAAAAATATAGACATAAACTTTAGCTGGAAGCGGGTTTGTAAGCAGAGTCTCTACCTTTTCTTAGACAAGTTGCGTGTGTCCTTCGACTGTTGCAACTACAGCAAAAGACCTCTGGAGAGCTCGACTGTGACAGCAAGAGTGGAAGGTCTGAGTGGTCTGTGAGTAATCAACCCCAACTCCAAAAAAAATACAGTTTACAGGATTAGTCCCTAATTGTTTTACCCTCAGACAAAAGCCAAAAGAATGCCGCTGTCTCAGCCACAGTCTCAGACTAATTCATTAACGTTATTAAGTTAAAGTTGATTATTTTTGCCCAGAAATTATTATTGCTTAAGACCCAGAGATCTGGACTGTCCGATGGATGCTTTTTCCACCTATATCAGCCGGATTGATAAGAATATATTGGCTCTTGCTAAAACCTCGTCTTTTGTCTTTCTCCCATCACAGCGACAATAAAACTTTGAAACTTGGTGTGGCACAGAATAAACTCGTAATCCTGCTTGAGAAGGTGTTTGAGCAAGCACAAGAAGGGTCTGCTGCTCATCCAGGAGGTCACCAGGAGGTGTGTGGCTACCTGCAGAAATTGTCATTTCGCGTAAAACTTCACAAGTAGAGAGGTTTTGTCATTTTTTTTTTTTTTACTTTCCTGCCCTGTAACTCATCCACAGCAATGCCAGACACGGATCTCCGCCTGCCACTGTCCTCGGGAGCATCACGTGCAGCTCTGTCGCTGCGTTACCTTTCTTTGGACACATTTGTCTGGAGGAGAGCAGGGAAAGCCTTTCCCTGGAGAGGTCCAAAGGACTCATGTTGGGTTTTCTCAGCACCAAAGGCTTCACCGAACTCCCACAGTGTTGAGCACACTGTAATGAAGGAATTTTTAGAAGCGCTACATATAAAATTGGAGCAGGTGCTCTCAATAAAGAAAATTCTTAACCCTGCTCATATTTATTTCAGTTCCTCTCTGTCTGGGCATAAAGCCACCATTTCAGTTTCAAGCTTTCCTGGCTTGCTGGAAAGGGTGAAGGATAACCTTTTTTTCCTTTTCTTTTTTTCTTTTTTTTTTCTTCTCTCCACAAGAAAATGTGGAAACAGATTTTAACATCAGTCCTGGAAGAAGGCTAGGTGATTTGCCAGCAATACTTCTGAAATGAACTGCTAGGCCACCTAATTAAACTCTTCCAACGTTTTTTAAGCTCCTCTCTCCCAGAGAGCACAAAAGATTGATTTTGTCCCTTCAGAGGGTGGTATGAGGAAGGGAACTCTGACCGATCCTGGTTGTGTCCCAGATATGGATTTATTTCAGAGATGAATGCCACCTGCAGAAATGACCCCTGGATCCAGACACCGCATGTTTGAGCAAATCTATAAGTGGAGTTGGAGCTGCTGGTGATGGAGAGAGCTTTTGCATTTGGGTTATACGGGGCAACACCTATTTAAATTTGACCAATTATTTTTTGTGTTTAAGTACGTGAGGTACCCAGAGTCACGTGTCCAGGACTAAAAGTGGTTCCTTGTCCTCTACCTTTTCACAAAGGAGAAATTTTGCAGGAAAAAAGGAAAAAAAATCCAAATCACCAGCACGCAGTGTACAAGCCCATGGAGCCATATTCACATTTTCATAATTCATATGAGCTGCCATCTCTGCTAAACTGCTTTGGGCCACTGGACAAGTGTGGGGTGAAAAAGGAAGGGAAAAATAAAATAAAATTAAAAAGAAAAAAAGAGCTGCCAAGGGAGAGGGAGACAAACAAGCCATTCATAAAGGCATCACTGCAGCGCTTTATGGCATGTCACGCTCGCGGAGAGGAATCACTGGGAACGCTGGAAGGAGGCTCCGTGTTAACCACGGCACAGGTCTTGAACTCTCCTGCTGTTTAAAAATAGATGGCTGCCCCCACCCCACGGCCGGTCTCTTAAGGCAGACCCCACCGTGAGATGCGCTGGGTGGGCATCGAAGAGGAAAGTTTTGCTTTTCCCACTTTTCTGAAGTGCCCAGGACATGTTTGGAGTCAAATCATGCTCCTGGTTTTATTATTTCTAATTCATTAGAGAGGAGAAAAAAAAAAAAAAGTTAGGGACAAAGTTATTTTTATTGATTTGAGGCACTGTGTATGAACACTGAACTTTCCCAGTAGCTTTTCTTACAGTTTCCACAGTCACCAGGTTGGGGGACTTGAAGGAAAATATTTCTTGCTTGAAATTATTATTTGAAAGATTTTACAGAAATCTTTCTTTTCTCCCCTGGAATAGATGGGCAAGTTACCAAAGCAATACTATCAGCTGGGAAAGAGATGAATATCATTTTAGTCAAATCATTTAGTAAAAGACACATTGTAAAATCTGCCGAAAGCATTGTCCTGTGAATTTATTCACCAGACTCAAATCAGTGGTGGATCAGATGGCAATCAAAATGCTGCAATGCTTTTCTTCTGCCAATGAAACAACTAAGATTTTTTTTTTAAACAATTGGTTATATGCTATTGAAAAATCAGAAACTGCTTATCTGCGTACATGAAACTTACCGCCTGTAGCAAAACTAGCCTTCTGCTTAAAAAAATTACTGAAACAGTTCAATATTGCTTAAGAAATTTAATAGGAGAAAGAATTAAGTACTCCCTCCTGAAAAAAGATGATGACCCGACACAGTTAGGTGCAAGTTTAAAGCAAAATTAGGAGTACAGCCCGTGTCTCTGAACTCCACCTTATATTTATCTCACTGCACTATTCAGGCTTACAGATAAGTTTTTTTCAGTAGCAGTATGTGAATTAAATATAAAAAGTCCTGACTTAGTAGGAAAATAGAGGGAGCATCAGTTAAGATATAACACTTTGGATAAGAATTGACTAAGTGCAGAATTGTGAAGAAAACATTATACAGAGGAGCAGAAAGAAATTCAAATATTCAGTGAATTTGGGAGATTTTAGTTACAAACATGCCATTAACAGCACTGGAATACAAGTGAACATAGATAATTTTTTTTACCTATTTTCTTTGATGAGAAATTGATGAATTACCAGCAAGAGAATCTATTTTCTCTTTTCCTTTCATTCACAATTTTTTTATCCCCAAATTCAGCCCTAGTAAGACTGCACTTCATTAAAGTGGTATTTAACTTTATTTCATGTGAAGATTAGCTCAAGATTAGCCTATGCACAGTATCTGACACAGGAACCACACTTTCAAGGTATCAAATATTCCAGTATTGCTTTCTCTAGGGAAAAAGAATCAAACTCACTAAATAGAAAACATATAACTATTTGAACTACACCAATTTAGGAAAAAAAAAAAAAAAAAAAAAAAGCTCCCTATAGATCATTCTCAGCATTTGTACACCTGGTTAGGCTTCTTCAACTTCCTCACTGGCTAAAATCTGTGAAATTCTGCCCTTTTTGATAGCAACCACAATTCTGTGATGGAAGAAGATAATACCTCAAATTATTCCCCATATTACTGAAAACCTCAATACACCCTTTGAATCCCCCAACAACTGAAACCCCATTCAAAAAAACAGAACTTGTCTGATTTCACAGTGGGGGCAGCCTGGTCATCTATTTATAGCGTCGAGATGAACATTTGCTGCCATACACATGGAAACAATTGGGAATGCAAAGTGGCTCTTGCTGGGTCACAGGCTGACACACATTTGTTAATCCCCGGTTTTGCCTTCACCTGAAATTGGAAAGAAGTGGTGATCGTACTTTAAGCTAAACACCTCCAGTGAGCGTTTCAATTAGAGCTGATAAGACACTTTGGTGTGTTTCAGTTAAAGAGTGAAGGTGCTGTAAAAAAAACCTAATTAAGTTTAATTGTTGTGCAATGGTTTAATCAGTGTGGTTGGTAATTAAGTGCAAATTATGCACATAATATATTACAGATGTGGAGGCCTGCTTTTGAAACATAGAGGCTATTATGGGATGGAGGAGAGGTTGTAGGGAGAGGGAGAAATTTGTTGCTAAATTTGCAGTAGAGACTTTGGTTACCCAGGAGTGAGGTTATATATCTCTGTGTGTCGTTGTAGTTTTAATATTAGAGCTTATTCTATCAAGAACTTTCTTTGTTGTTAGGCTTCAAACCAGCAGAAAATGTAGAAAACTCAAGCCCTAAAATATGGGATGTTGGTGAGATTTGTGATGGTTGTTAGTTTCCTCAGAACTTGAGTAACACTGTAAACACAATAAGCTCCAGTTGAAGGAGTCATTCCATTCTAACCCACTGTTTTTACATCTTCCCACAAAACTTTCTCAAGAAAATTTCCTTTCTGGCTACAATTTCTCATGTTTAGTCTGAACTTAGGGGTGACTTTTGTTTCTTTCAAAGCTGAAATAAAACGAGATTGGCTACTATAAGGTTTAAGACATGAGGAAGAAGGTTGTTGGAATGGACTGTCACGCTGGGTGTATGCTGCTGGCTTCATAGAAGTGAATAAATAGTGTTCAGAAAAAAATGGGTTGTGAGTTTTCCTTTTTGAATTCAGCTTAGAAAGAGTAAAAAAACTTTTTTTGCAATGGGGTACATTACAGTGAGGAAAGGGTTTTTAGAAGCTCTGAAGATATTTGATTAAAATTAAATTATTTCAGAAACCTGTTTTCGACTCTACATCAAACATAACAAAGAGAAGCAGAGGACTGTGTGAGCACGCACAGAATCCCTCGCGTTGGATCAGTTCCCCCTGTTTTAATTTCAGCCTTTGTGACTGTGAATGTAGCATCATCCATCATGTTGCTAAGGGGAGGACTCTGCGTAGCAGTAGGGTGGTAGGATAAAAAGAGAATCCTTATACCAAAAAGGACTGATTTTCAATTTATTTGAAGAAAAATGCAGCTCTCTCTGTTACATTTGATCACCTGAAGTTTGCCAGTGACTACATGTTCACAACTCTTTGAGAAAGGGAAGCTCGATAAATCCCATTTTAAAGGTGGGGAAACTGAGGCACAGATTAAAACTGGGTTGATGACCATTTCTCAGGAAGTGTGTGATAGTATCAACCTGACTCACCAAACTCCTGCCATCTGATTACCTTAAACATTTTTTTTCTTCTTTTACTATTTTCTCTTTTTTACCTGAGCTAAGTTAACTGAGCAGCATATACCAATTCCATTCTTAGGCAGACTCATGATTTTAAGGCTTCTTTCAAACTCTGTAAGATTTTTTACCTAGAATATGAGGTGTGAATAAAAAGAGCTGTTAAAACAATTGGGGTCAGAACCTGCCCACTGGATACAAGAACTCCTGTGGACTTTAATGGGATTATTTGCGTGAATAAAAAGAGCAGGGATACCCCATGGCTTCGTCATTTAGTTCCAGCAAATGGAAACCTGGTGTTATATGACCAGAAGAAAATGAAAAAGAGGTGGCTGGAGCGTGGTAGCTCTCCAGTGGTTTTTGTAAGCAACTGAAAAACCCTGAATTTCCACAGAAATGCTCTTGTTTACTGACAAAAACCCCAAACCTAACACTTTTCCAAATTTTAACAACTGTTCTTCAGTTACTTCTGGCTTCTGAAAATTAAAGCATCTTCAGAGGTATTAATATTTTTCTCTCTTTCGGTTTTCAACCACTCATTCCTTACAGAATCCAGTAACTAAATCATCTTAGCAGAAACATAAATTTTAGCCAAAAATACTCAGAAAAAAAAAAAAAGACCCTTTTTTGTTCCAAAGAAACACTGGAAGGCAGCTCAACTTGCGATAATAATTGTAATATCAGACAAAGGTTCAAGACGAAATGTCCCTGCAGCCCAGCACAGGTAGAGCTGTGCAGACGAAGTCGGTAATGTCCCCCAGCCTGCGTAGGGAAAGGTCAACGGGAAAGGGATCCCCATGCCCTCCTCACTCTATAGGACAATGAGGTCCATATGTTGCGTGTGCTCCCAAGACCATTGCTCCTGGAAGAAGGTCAGCAATGCAGAATTATGGGGAGGAAAGTGAAAAAGCGAGAAGAGGTTTCCAAAGGCCAAAAAGCAAGGCTTTCATTCTATATTCAATTTATCTTTTCACCTCTGAAAGGGCACAGAGGTTGGAAATAATGATTGAATTTTTTTTTAATTTTATTAATGGCAGGGTTTGTGGTTGCTAGGGGAACTTGACCCAACCAGGGGGGGAAAAAAAAAAGGCCCAGCGTAGCATTATCAGGATTAATCTGCTGCCTTGAAATCATTGGATATCTCTCCACTGGCCTCATGAGTCCTTCCTGCCCTGCCTCTATCTCCACGACCACCTTGTTGACACGAGCCTACCGCTTAATCCTTGGAAGGAAACCCAACCCTTGGCCTCGGAGAGATGTCCCCAAGAGAGGGTAACCAGAGTGCAGCCGTGCAGGAGGTGAACCCCACCGGAGCCGGCGTTCCAACCTCCAGGCGGTCGCTCCCTTCAGACAATAAAGCAGCGAGCGCAAGTGGGACGCTAATTTAACGGGAGGCTTGATTACACCGCGACAGGGCCCTGCTGCTTGTTTCCAATAGACCCCTTTATAGTATTTAGTATTTATTACACCCCATATTATAAGGCATGGGGATTTGCTTCTGTAGGGCAGGTCGGCTGAGCAATGAAACATAATGTTTCTTTTATTGCTCAATAAACACTGTTCTCCCTTTCACTGCTGCTCCAGCCCAGCTTTTTCAAGCCTGTTAAGCCTCTAACACAATAATCTTACAGCCCAGTAATGGGAGATCGCAGCTTCTAACAATTTTTGGTTACTTCTGGGACCTCCTAGAGGCAAGATTCGTGGATAATTCGGTCTCTGGGACTTTTGTGATCCTTACCTGGGTTTTTTTTTTTTTTTTTTTGGAAAGGTTTTGGTCTTCTGGATGAAGAGATTCAGTGGGTTCTCCTTATCCCCCAGAAAGAGAGAAGCAGCCTTGGTCTGAAGGACACAGCTGTAGGGCAGCTGGCATTTTGTTTTCCCATCCGTGTATACCCACGTGTGGGTTTGCGTCCCATGATTTAACGCGCCCGCGCCGGGCCAGGCAAAGCGCTGACAAGCAACCTACAGACATCTTCCACACTTCTCTGCCAACAAACCTAAATCTTTTCCTCTGACATACCCACCTCCGAGCTGTTCCCAGCCTGGCCTTTTCCTCTGAGCAGACCAGTGTCTGTGGCACATTAATTGATAGTGTTATGAAGTGTTCGGCCGTCCCACCGCAGTCAAGAACAAGATTTTCCAGCGTTGACTTCCCTTCTGCGTTAGTTAATGTTTGGAAACTCGGTACATCAACACGCCGGACTCCTGCACCAGCCTCTCGTCACCTTGTACAGCTCCAGCCCGTTATCCCGCACGCTGTAACGCGATACGGTGATCACAAATACACCTTCTTGCAATAGTATTCTGGAGGGGTGACATTACAGCAGTGGAATTGAGCCATTTGGTTGTGCAGGACAAACAATTAAGGGCTCAAAAAAACACTATGCAAGCTTTGAGGGCATGACCAAACATCACAGACAAGGATGATAGTGATTATTAGAAACTTTTACAGGCTGCTTAGCTTAGAATTAGGTTTTTAATTTCAATTTAATATTTTACACTCAAAGTAATGTTCAGTTGTTTTTTTTTTAGTTTCACAGAATCACAGATCTTTGGGTTAGATTGCATGGGGTTTGTGTTTAGCATGATTTATTATGAATGGTGACAGCAGCATGTGCCACTGGAAACCTTCTTGCAAGCAAGTGGCTCTTTCTCTGAAGTTCTCCCTGAAACTTGGTGTTTGATTTTTCCTTCACAGTGGACCGTTCTCATTCTCTCTCTCCGTTTTGATTTTTGTCATATTAAATAACTACTCTTGATCGCTCTTTTTCACCTATTTGTAGATCACTTTAATGTCCCCATAGGTCAATGCCAAGTATGACTACAGTAAAGGGTTTCTCCTTTTTCAGCCCATGCAGTTAT
>NW_010128109.1:182102-183528 GCF_000699245.1 Pterocles gutturalis
CCTCATCTGTTGAGTGATAGGGTCTTTGTTTTAGTTAAGTACTGAACATATAATGATGGAATTCTTGTCCCATCTTCAATGAACTTCATGGCAATTTTCATACCTGGCATGATGCTGTCAGCTTGTTCTTTCACACAAATTATCAGGATGCTGGATTTCTCTTTAAATGCACATGCACACATACTTATATAAAACTCTACTGCTTTGTTTAGCTGTTTAAAATTATTTCTATAGTTTTCTATATTTTAAAAAGTTGTATTGGGGGAAAAAGTATACAATCAACACTAGTATGATTCAGGAAGAAGAGGAAAGACTTAAGTTTCCAATAACATGTTTTCTAGCAAACGTACCATGGTTTTTATTTTAAAATTGTTATTAAAAAAAGTCATAAACGTTAGTTACTGTAGCAGCAGCTTCTCTGTTTCCAAGATTATTTGGTTCTGCGTAGAAAATTTTGTCTTCGGACTGTGCAGGTGTCTCGGCCCTTTGATTGCTGAATATTCCAACACCTCTTTAGGGGATGTTTGTTCTCATTGATTCCACCCTGTAATTAGAAATAGTGGTTAGAATCTTTCTATGGGTCTGATTCAAAACCCACAGAGGTCAGCTGAAGGGTGACTTCCCTGGGTTTGAGTGAGCAGGAAATACCCTTGGGTTCTTCTTTTAGTTTACGGGCAGGTGTAGCATCTTTAGTCCAAGCCTCCAGCCATTTTTATACATAAATGTGACCTCCTGGACTAGAGAGCAGCATCAGTGCAAACACTCCTGCTCGGAGCTCTTCCCCCTTCAAAGAATGGGGGAATGCATCTCTATTAAATGCTTTGTTGTGTTGGCAAAGGGTTAAAAAATACACATTTTGAAAATAATCCCTTTGAATCATGGCATGAGAGAGAGCTCAGATATTTTCTCAATGGAGAGTCAGTGGAATTTTCTATAGATCTGGAGTGAAAGAAAAGTCTTCAGAAAGTCGCAGAAGAAAGATCCTTTGAAATGGCCCGACTTCTGTTATGATAAGCAGTTTGATAAGCCCACCCATGGTAAAGTTATTAGGAATTCATATCATACGGATCCCATTAACCTTAACGTTTGCTTTTAAAATAAACTTCTTGGTACATGACTACCACTAAGTCCAAGCACTTCAGGTTTGACGATTGTGTTTTTACAAATGAATCTAGGGTTATTCAATCAATTAGCTGAATTCCCTGTGTAATTGTGCTTTAAACGAATCACCTGGTACTAATGAGGCTGCTTACCCATTAAAAAAAAAAGAAAAGAAAAGAAAAAAAAAATCACTGCCTTTAAGGGAAACACTTTAAAATCTGTGTAAAATATATCACACTGTAGATAGTTAATCTTTGGCACTCGCTGCCCTGGGATACAACCAAAGCAGGTAGATTTGAAAGATTAGGCAGAAGGATTTAGGTCA
>NW_010128110.1:0-30437 GCF_000699245.1 Pterocles gutturalis
CCCCAAAACCGATCCCTGGGGAACACCAACTGGTGTCCCTGGTGACTATTGAAGACTGAGGCAAAGAAGGCATTAAGCACCTCAGCCTGTTCATCTTCCTTGGGGACAATGTTCCCTCCTGTATCCAACAAGAGATGGAGATTCTTCAAAGCTCTCCTTTTGTTGTTAATGTATTTGTAAAACCATTTTTTAATATCTTTTACCACTGCACCCAGGTTGAGTTGCAGTTGGGCTTTTACCTTCCTAATTTTAACTCTGCATGACCTGGCAAGATCCCTGTAACTCTTTTTGGGTTGCCTGACCCTTTTTCCAGAGGTGAATCACACATATATTTTTACACAAGAAAATTATTGTAATAACCTTGTAAAAATGGTTAATTTAGCTAATTTTTTACACTTGGAATTACTGGTTCAACACAATAATTAAACTGTCTCTCTCCAGTTTGCAACAGTCTAAGTGAAAGAACATAATACCAGAACTTAGATTTTACAGCATCCCAATAACCTTACTTATTTTTACCTTGGGTTAAAACATATGAAGACATCAGACAGTAATTTTTTTTGTTTTAAATACAAATTACTATACACTTGGGTGAATATACTATTTGCTGATTTTGTTTGCTATTTCTCATCTGTCACATGGTATAGTGCACAACCGTGTAGGACTGTTTCTCCCTTGCCTCAATTATTGCCACAGTTATAAAGAGCAGTCATATATTACAGAAATTAAAGTGTTTGAAACACTAAACTTTGGGCATGATATGCTTTCATATCAATGTGACTCCAACCCCGAAGACAGAGCAATCAGATGCTGGACACAGTGAAAAGCAGAGGGAAGGGACATAGGAAAAACATGGGATGTAGAGCCTTCATAATTCCTCTGTCTATACCCCACCGTCTCTCAAAGGAGGACCTGTGAGTTACTGAACCCCCAAGGTTAGTGGGTGAGAGTAATACTTCGGGAGCCAAAAAATCACCTGTGGAAATAATTGCAAGACAAATCCTGAACATGGAAGCTGCAGAGGAAATAATGTCCCTGACAGATCATATTCCCATGCCACAGCCAACCCACTGTCCTTTAAAGTCTTAATAATGCTATGTTCAAGTATAAGCCTGTAAAATGATGCTGCCTCATGCCAAAGAAATGCCGTCTGGACACTTACAGGTTCCAGCTGACTAGAAAATAACCTCTGCAGGTGCCTCAGAAGCACCCTCTCTCTCTCTCTCTCTCTTTCCATCTCTTTCCATATCCACACAAGAGATGTTTAGATACTTGTAAAAAAAATCAGTTGTGACGTAAAGATCATCTTGTCATTTTCATAGTCAATGTGCTACACAGATTTCTAATTGAAAATACAAAACCCCCAAAAGCAATCAAATAAACACCTAAACCTGAAAACATCCTTATGTCTTCATAAAAGGAGACTGGAATGAAATATGTAAGACAACAGGAAACCTAACAAAATCACTAGATATGTTTCAAGATGTTGTCAGCAGATGTCTTGCTTCATCAACAACTATTTTACTTACAAATTGCACTGATTTAGCTGAAAAGACATAAATGCATTTAAATAAACAAGCAAATATCTTTGCAACCAGCTTCTTGTAGCATTTTAACAATGTTTTATATCACCTTAATTTACCCTTGTTAATTACAAAAATAAAATATTTCAACCTGACATAAATATATTTGAGATGAGACCTGGAAAATAAGTGCTTACACTAATTCTTCTCATGCAACTATATGGATAATGAACATAGTTTAAAGTTTTGTTCGTCTTTTTTGAGTCTAAAGTTAATCCTAATTTGGGAACAAGGCCTCAGATTGCACAGGAAGTTAATGTCCCTCCCCATATTACTTTACACAAATCAGACACTCTTGGTATGCTTTATGAATGCTTCCTAGTAACTTAAATTAAGCTGTAGGTTTATTTATTAAGTTTCACTAATGAACTGTCATTAGTGTTTCTGAATATACAGCTATCTAAAGTTGATGATATATATTTTCAATATTTTTTTAAAAGCTTTAGAGTAAGAACTGGAATACTGGCATGAGTATTTTTGGCTAGGCCATGCATTTACTATTCCTAGGAAAATCCACCCATATTTATCTAAGATATTAAACTTAGAAAACACAGGCTGGGACACAATGAGTAAAGCTTGCTAGAAATTTGTTGCTGAAACATCAAAATGTACCACCTACAGTGAACATGCTTGTACTTGGGAAGCTCACTGTGTACTAGCTACACCGTATTATCTATACAGTAGGCGTAAAGCAGAGCTTTGGATGAGAGGGATACAGGTGAAGTAGTCTGTCATCTGTTTTTTGAGCAAAGGAAAAAAAATGATTAGCTAAGTCCTGAAAATTTGCTTTCCGACCTGCTCACATTTCATCACCTTTCACTATAACATCTACAATCTTAAAGAGTTGTACTGCTGGATATAATACTACTATTCTCATTCTGCTGAAGAGGTACCAAGGGGTTAAATCACAAATCCGAGACTAGAAGAAACACTTCTACTACAATAGACACAGCTTATTAATGCTAACTTTCAGAATATGTAAATTCTACACCCTTTTCTTTGCTTTGTAAGCAAATAATCATATTGCATCTGTAAACAAAGCCAGGAATAAAGCTTCAGACTTCAACTTCTCAGCATCTCTGCATAAGACAGCAGACTGCATGTAAGCCACTGAGAGGCAGAAATGTTTTGTTCCACATTAGTGTTGGCCCACAGTAGAGGTCTGCCCTGGGATTTAAAAGGCTTTACATTGCAAGCTAATCTTGCATGAAGGAACCAAGTCATGGAATTTATTTTTATTAATGCTTTTCATCTGTTTGATTTTACAGCTGGCAAGCTGATTTCTAAGCTTTTCAGGGGAACTTCACCTGCTTTGGTGATAAGTTTCCTACGTATTTGAAGTGTCCTATATATCTGGTATCTGCAGGTATCACAAACTCTTTTGACAACTGTATCTGCTGTTGCTGCCTGCGATAGCTGAAAAGACATGAGTTAACAGAAGTGAAGAATTCAATTGTTTTCTACCTGCACTGTCCCATACTTTATCCAGTTGCTTCCACTGCTACAAGTGTCAGTTCTGTGTTGCTTTCAGAGACCAATGGATCAGCACAGCAACTGTGGGATCAGCAGCTCTGCAACAGCTCCACATCCGGATACTTCTCTGGAGCGTATGTCTGTTTTACCAGAAGATGCCTACGTATGCAGAGAGTAACTTATCTCATGACAGATCTGGTGGTCAACTTCACCATGAAAGTGGGCTCACAAGGATAATGCTTCAGATATCTGCTACTATAAAGAACCCTTCCAAAGCTATTAGAATTACTCCTGGGAACTAGTACATTATTAAAAGCTTGGAGTATTGACCCTGGCAGGCAGCTAGCCCCTACCCCGTCAACTTGCTCCCTCCTCTTCAGTGGGATGGGGGAGAGAATTGGAAGAGCAAGTGTGAGAAAAACTTCTTGGTTGTGATAAAAACAGTTTATTAAATAAAGGAAAAACAGAAAAAAACCACAACCAAGTGATGTATACGCAACTAATCATCACCTCCCACCTGCAAAACAATGGCCAGCTACTCTTCAAGCATCAACTTAGAAAAACTCCCCCCCTCAGCTTTAGTGCTGAGCATGATGTTATATGGCATGGGATATCTCTTTGGTCAGGTGGGATCAGCTGTCTCAGCTGTGTTCCCTTCCAGCCTCTTGTCCAACATCAGCCTCCTTGCTTGAGAGGGCAGAGTGAGAAACAGAGAAGGCCTTGATGCTGTGCAAGCCCCGTTCATCAGTAGCTAAAACATGGGTTATCAGTGCTGTTTTGGTTACAAATCTATGTAGCACCATATGGGCTGCTGTGGAAAAAATCAACTCCGCCCCAACCAGATGCAGTACAACCTTGTGTAACTAGGAAAAATAAGACATTAAAAATCCTTTATCAGGACTGCCTATTTTCCTAGACCACCACAACTAAAACAAAGTAACACTAATGCCTATCATCTCTATTACCTTAAATTGATGGCCATGAGCCTGCTCTGTTACAGATACCTCCGTACTTAGGTATTTCATGTTCCATTCCACAAGTTTTGTTTCACAAGCTTTTGTATGACAGTATATTATCATGCACTATTTATCCTGATCCATGTTTTCCATCCAGACTGACACCAATATATATCAGCTGGAGAGATCTCAGGTGCTTGAGCAATCTCCTTTTAGTTAAAAATCCCCACATTAGAGCCTATCTTTTCCATGCAATGAAAAAACGAATGAAGCAGGAAAAAAGCCATCTCAAAAAAATTTTGCATCAGTTCTACTGAAATCATACCTAAGCAGAAATGAAAAACATCCTAGGAATACGAGAATGCCAGTCTGGAGTTTCATGTTTAGAATTCCTTGTCATGAAAAGCCGTCCATTTGACCTCCCAAAAACAGTCTGGAGGAATGTTTTTAGGGAGAGAAGATATTTATGCTGTCATGCTACAATGATACTGACAGATGCAAGGATCCTAAGGCCATAAGGTAAAAAAGAGGAGCAATACAGTGATTTGTAGGCAAGCCGCAGATGCATCTTCACCCAGTCTGCATACTCCATTTCTGATAGTGCATGACTGCTATGACAACATTTTAAAGAAATGAGTATTTTATAACTCTGGGTCTCCACCATATTCTAGCTCAGAGACATAGTTCCTACCCATTTTGAATTCTGAGTGCAATTTCAATTGCACTGTGCAAGAAACGTACTGTGCTTAATCCTAAATCTCATTTGATGCTGTCCTGCATTAAATGGACCTGCCATTTCTGTTTAGAGCTGTATTTCAAAAATGAATGAGGAAATTGTTGGAATAAGTTCAAGTACTACTCTTATCTGTGTTGATAATTGTTTTTTAATGAAACTTAAACCATTGACTCCGCAGGAGCAAGGTTTGCTCCTAACTGGAGAAGGTGTTTCACCATAAGAAGTTTAATTCTCACATACTTACTACATTGCAGAACAAGTTAGTTACTATTAACCTGATGTTTATGGAGTGTTAAGAAGAGTAGTGCAGGGACGTAAGTCTGGGTTTAAAGGGAAAGTAACACATACCTTCTCATTTTACTCTCTTTGGCACTCTTTGACACCTGTAGCCCACAGCCTCACCATCCCACATGTTGGAGAAGTAAACAATCCACAGTCTCTACTTCAGTTTGCTAAAATTAGAGGTTTGATGACTGCTTTGGGACTCTATAGCAATACAAATAATTTTCAAAGCATGTTAAACTTTTGTAGCATAGACCCTGGCAGTGCAATCTACATCTATGATGGATACCCATTGCTTTACTTCTGCATCTGAATTTCTCTACCTTGATTGCTTCCCTCCAGAAAAAAAAAAAAAAAAAAAAAAGTAACTTGTCTTAAAGAAAGCAATCTGACTTTGCTTAAGATGTCAAATATAATAATTTGACTGTGTGTCTTTACAAAAAATCAGAAAATCACACTAATGTAAAATAAGGCTAGAAAAAAATAAGCCTTCCTACAGCAATAAACCTAGAAAGATGTATATTTTTTCACTTGCAAGAAAAAGCAACACCTGGGAGTTTTATCCTGAATGTGTCTTATGAAAACATCTACTAATTCCATTAAGACATTTGCTTATAGAGTAACATTGCAGAGTTTAACCATTAATAACATGTTGTTTAGAAAAATGCTTCAATCAAGATTTTGACACTGGATTCACAATGCTTTATCAAACTTGTAATTAGAGCTCCGCTTTGATGCCACAAGCTCTAAAAGGGGAATCACTATTATACTTTGTGCAAGTATGTGTTGTCTGAGAAGTCTCAATGAACCACATTTTGCACTGCATTTGACTGAGCTGACTATTGTGAAATCAGCTGTCAAAACCAATTACCACATACACAGTGTGGATCCAGTCTTTAACTTTCTCTAATACCTACCATATCTTAAAAGGGGACAACACACAGAAATGTACTTGTGCTCTCAAATTCTACTCTGTAGAACAAATACAGTCTGTAGACCTGTAGGTATAAAGGTATGCAACTTGAAACTAGTCTACTGTTTTACCAAATCAAAACTTGCCTACTGAAGTCATAGACTCTCTCCTCCTAAGTTCAAAACCTCAAAATACAGATGCATTCTTAGAGGAAATACCAACTCTGGGAAAAAGACCATTTGAAAAAACCTTTCATTTCTAGCTGTCCTTAAAAATGAATTCAGAAAAGTGAATGCCACAAATACCATAACTATCAAAGCTTATATACCTCCTGTTGTTGACTTTGAATTGGAAGGGAAGATCTGACTCATTGCTATCAATTATTTACATAAAAGAACTAGAAGCAGTTGCATAACGCTTCAGAATGTCATTTTATTTGTGAGCTCATTGTCTGGTACTTCAGTAATTAGAAACAGGACAAAGGCTTTCCTGTAGTGTTGTGGTTAAATGTTTTGAGACCATGAGAGTCTCATACATTATAAAAAGGAAGAGCGCTGCTCCTCAAACACAATCTAGGTAGTGAGAAATAACGCTCAACTACCAATGCCAAGGTAGTGAAAAAGAACAATTTCTTTTCGTCTCTTGAACAACTGGAATTCTGGCTGAATTTTGTTTTCGTTTATTCCTCTGTTTGACTTCTGTCGCTTTCAATGACTACTCAAAGAAATGTCTTTCCTTTGGCTCTCAGAAAATTATAACTCATACCATTTGTGGATTCCAGAGTGAATTATGTGATGCACTGTGATAATACAATGAACAGATTAGAAGAGTTTACCAAAAAGACAATTTTTGGCAGTTTGACAAAACTTTAATTAGAATATTTTCCACTATTGAAGCTGGAACCTGGATCAAAAGGCTACTGAATCAAGCCCTGTAGTCCAATGAATTTTTCACTGTTTGGTCAGTATGAAACACTCTCACGAGAGACTGATCATAGAGACCAGTGATGAGGGTGCTTGTTGCAGGTGAGTGAATTAGTTTGACAAAGGCTGCCTCTCCTCTAGCCTGGATATCTGTCCTCAGTTACCAGCAATTCTTGAGTTCTACTTACTGTCAAAAAGCTTAAAATGAACACACATTTTATTCTGAATCAGGAAAACATGACAATTTAAAACCATCAACAGTTAGCTTGTTCTCTCTTCTGTTTCAGACCCTATCTCTTCCCATACGTTAAAAACCTCTTTTAGATTAAAAGAAAAACATTATCAAAGCACTATGTGGTGGAGATTCATGCTCCAGGTTTCTACCATATTTTTATTTATAGGAATGAAAGTTTTCTTCTAAAAAATTTTACACACATGCATCAAGTCCTTCAGTCCTTCCCTGAGAGAAACAAAGGACGTATGATGATTAACCCTGAGGTACAGACACCTGAAGGACGGGTGTGTTCATTGGGTAACAGCAAACTGCACACAGGGACTCTAAGTAAGAGTTCAAACAGAAAGTAAAGAAAAATATGCTCCAAATGAATCTGTAAAGTTACCCTACCTCAGCACAGTGCAATTCCGCAAGCTGCTATGTTTATCTCCCTTATTTTTACAATTTTACTTTGGGACCTTTAACTACAGCAACTGGCAAGCAACACAGATCTAATATCTCATGATCTCCATGCTGCATCACACCCCTAGGCACTTTGTTGGGTCACTAGAGCATAATTAACTTAGAGGCTAGCTGATGAATCACTAACACCGCTCCTTGTAAAATGTGGCAATCTCACTGTAAGCCGACACAGACTGAACCCTAGTTCATTATTAACATCTGCTGAAATTGCAGTGCAATAGGATATGGCCATAAGGGTAATGAGTTTAAAGTCAGAATAGAACCAAAACACGATAAATCAGGATTGCAATCTCTGACTGCCAATCTTATACCAATGACCTCTGACTGTTTGCTTCAGATCCTGGTTTTCATAAATGAACACTAGTTCATAGAAAACAATCCAAGATCTGCAGTTTCCTAACAATCCTAACTAAAGTAAGTTAAATTTGCAGTGACACTGAGACACATTAGACACCGGACATTCAGTCATTGGTACCTGGAAGTAACAATACCACACTCAGTGTAAGCATTTGGTCTATCGATCTGAAATACACATACATATTAAGTTAATTCTCTACTGTAAATTACCCTCCTGTTAAGGAAGATTTATCTGCTATCAGAGATGCTTTGCTGGCATCAGACAGACCACACTCTCCCAGATGACACTATCACTGAATCCTTTGGGTTTTAAGCCTCCAGAGGCTGGAGAAAGTCAAAACGAAAAGTCAAGAGTACAGAAAGAGTGGACACAATGGAGACTCCCTTCGAAAAAAGCCTCTTCCTGAGAACTGATACCTTGCTCCAGCTTATCTCCAGCCTCTTTCCCCAGCTTAATCACTGTCTCTCCCAGGTTCTCCCTGCAGGTGTGAGTCTTGGGATCTGCAGTTCTGTTTGAAAGCCTTGAGCAGGAGCAAGCAAAAAAAAGTGGTGACTAGTCTAAAAAACTGCCAAAGTCTTTTGTTGTTGTTGTGACTAGCCATCTGACAGCAGAATTGTTTTTCACACAAAACATAAAGGACAAAATGGTGCAGCTCTGCTTCTCAGTACAGTTTATCTTCCCTTCAGTTTTGTCTTCAGCACACTAAACAGCCAATTTCAAAGCAATAGCAACAGGTGCATGCTGGTATCAAAATGCATAAACTACATGGACAAATACTCCCAATTGTCAGGGCTCCTTCTATATCACGCTGCTGCAGAGGGAACCTTTCTGAGATGATCTTTCAAGGCAGCAATGACAGATCTCAGGCTCCCTGTGTTTAACTGTGCTCAGTTCTTCAGATATCTGTTCTGAATAGTGTCACAGCAGTCAATGAAGCTTTTTACTTTTACTTTATTGACTATCCAGAAGGCAACAGAAGCTGATTTATCTGTCAAATATCTAGTATCCATTCTGATTAAATTACTCAGGACATACTACAGGTCTTCGATAGTATAAACTAGCAGCTTGTCACTCTTGGAAGAAAATTAAGCCTTCAGCATTTTATTGAGCATCTACATTAATGTGATTGACAAAGGAAAGTAATAATTAATCTGAATGGATGTCACAGAAAAACAGTGCCAATATCTTGGATCAAAGAGGACTGAAACACATTAACTCATTAATTTTTTGTGTTGTGAGAAAAGATGTAGAGCTGTCCAGATATTGCAAAGTTTAGACACAAGTAGCTTGTGTTTCTTGTGATTTTTGACCAGCAAAAATTGTCTCCCAAAAATCTTGCACTCATTAAAAAAAAAAAATTAGAATGTTATTAAAATAAGTTATCTATGTAGTGGGATGCATCACAGACAAATGTTGAAGATGTATCCAAAGAGTGACTCAGTATCTCCAAAACAGAAACAACAGCTTACTTTTACTTTTTCTTACATAAGTTGAATAAGAACCACATTAAAGTCAACTTGGTACTATTTAAAGGAGCTTTTTCAAAAGGTTCTCTGTTTTATAAAAGTACCTGTCAGCAGAATAAGACCTAAGCTCTGAGAAACCATTTCTGAGAAATTTCCCATTAAACAGATATTTTTTTTTTGTAAAAATAGCAAAACTATGAACATTTCTGTTTTATTTCTGAGGCTATACAACAGAGAGAGTACCATTTCAGTAACTGCATCTGCATTCTATCTAAGGACCTGTGACTGATAATGCCTAGTTGTTTCAACATGGATGTTTACAGGTAACAGTGGAATAACAGAAAAAGAATGAAGCAGCAGTGTTCAGCACTAAACCAAAACAAGATGCTTTGCATAGCAGGAATTACTTCATCCACAGCTGACTGCTGTCTCTAGCCTCTAAGCAAAAGGAAGATCTAGTATAGGCCTGTATCATTTACAAGCTTCGTGATTCGCTGCCAATTTGTAGAAACCAAAGTAAACTTCTGGCAGGACTCCGACATACCATAGTAGTTAAAGAAACTATCGTCCCACCCTGATTTTGACTACAAGCCTTGAAAGATTAGTTAATGTTTCTTTCTACTCTCCTATTCTCCGTAGCTAACAGAAGATTTAATGCAAAACTTCAAAAACATAATTTTGGAAAGTCCCACTCTGGTTATCTACAATCACTCAAAAACCCCCAGTTATTTTTTTTCTCATTCCTTTTTCCTCAACAAAAAGCCTCAGGAACAGAAAGCCTTCACTACTAATTAACAGTGAAAAGCTAACAAACAGACCCAGTACCCTGATGTTTCACAGCTGCATGCAAAGCTGCCCAGAGACACCTGCTTATTTTTACAGCAATTATTTTTACTCTTTATCATTGCATCCGTTAAGGTTGGGTTATAAAATGAGGCAGCGTAAACTAGATCATTTCATGAAATGATGGTGCATTTGTATATCCCACCTTTAGTGGAAGACAAAAAACACTGTTACACAATGTTGTCCAGTTGCTATAGCAGGAAGAAGAATTAACCAAATTGATCTTGCACATTACGAGGTCTTCGCAAACTATGGCTTTCAGAATATTCCCTGGTTGCAGTTACCTCAACTTCCAGGCAAAACTTGAATATCTCGTGCCAAATGACCACATATGCTGGATAATCAGAATTCCTGCCCCAATTTCTGAAGATATTTTAGACACATAAAAATATAGACAGGCTACTAGTAGTGCTTTTCAGTACCTATGTAGTCATTTAATTGAGTCCAGTGGGAACGAGGGAAGGAAGGGCGACAGCTGCAAAAGTGGAAGGTGCCTAGGTGCTGCTTACCAGGCTCAGTGTATCTGCTAATTGGAATCACTGAGCCTCTAAGCGGAGGTTAGGCTGCCAAGTAATCTTACACTGAAAGCATGCTTCATGTATTCTCTGTGTCCAAAAGCTGACTCTACACTGATGCTGTACGTCCTGATAACACTGACTCGGTACAGCGCAGGATCTGCCCTCCCACCACCACATCTCACTGCAGGACCTTAGGGGTTGGGCAGTGAGAGTATTCACTGTGGAGACAGGGTACGAAAACTCAAATTCCCCAGTCCCAGGAGAGAAATGAATCAGTTCAGTTTTATTTCCCATATGAAACGCTAACTAGCAACAAAACACAGCCTCCATTCTCTGGACGTACTTTGTAAGAAAGTGATGACTTCAGTACATAGCCAAAGAAAAAGATTCAGCTGCGATTCACACCTGGAGGTACATGGCTCCTTGCAGCCCCAAAGAGGGTGAATCCCTGAAAATGTACCTAAACTGGGAAGCCTCCAAGTGTACCCTTGCCATGGCCCAACTCCAAGGACAGGAGTATCTTCATCCAGATGAGCAAGGATGTGTCCCTGAAGTGTGTGTAGGGATGGGGGGTGGTGAACAGCAGGACAGAGGGACATGCTGTGATGCAAAGAAGCAGCTCAGCTGAAGAGTGTTCACAGAGGGCCAGTCTGACTGTCACATCTTTTCTCAAAACTCCTTGGAGACCATTGCTGGCAACTGCCTGTCCATCACACTCAGTTTTGTGGACAACAGTCCTAGGCACTTGGGGCACTGTCATACAGTCACCTTAGTTCACTGAAACTGGCATTGACAGTGAGAGGCTTAGGCCATGCTTCATTTTTTCCACTTGTACCTGTCTCGCTTTCCTCTGACCTCAGGCTGAGCTCAATGAGGTACCTGCCTGACCTGGCTGAAAATGTGATTTGTTGTTGCTGTTGTTGGCAGTGCAGTTTTCAGTCTAATTCACTCTGAAGGGCTGCACAAAGGCTAAGGAAAGGAAGAAAGAGCAAACATGAGGTAAGCAGTGGGGGTGACCACCCTTCTGTGGGGCTCATGCAGCTGCAGTTTTCCTCTTCCAACACTTTTACAGGGCTATAATATAGAGACCTAGTTCAAATCTAGGGCTGACGCTGAAGTGGTCAGTCATACAAATTAGTTGTTTCAGCATGTCAACTGGCAATGCCTACATACTGTGGGGTGTAAACAATTTCTGTTCCTATGTTCCTACTCTGTTTTTCATGTAACTAGCATGTTCATAAACCCTGCTTGTATTCCTAAGAGCTCCCATAAGCCAAACCAAAGATGTCTTTTATCAGCCACCAAAAATTTATAGCACATTTGATGATTCTGACCTTTCCACACCAGTGACAGGACATTTCTAAAACTGAGATAACAACGGCACGTGAAATACCTCAATTGTAAGGAAAACAGAAGGCTTTGGAAAGAGCAAGAACTGATAGAATTTTAGTCATTCTTCTGTTTCAATGAATGTGTGTCTTAAGGATATCGCCTAACTTCAGTGTGGTATTAGCATTTTCCATATGAGCATCTATCTGTGAAATCCTCGGCTTTTCACCAACTTAACTGAGGCAATGCAGCAACTGGGTCTACCTACCATTTGTTCCACATCACTGTTTTCTTTTTGCTTAAACTAGTCCACATGTGCAGGATGTTTTCATATTTCAAAACAAAGGGTTTTACTGAATTTCACTTTTTATTCTCTCATGGTACTCTTGCTTTTGGAGATTACTACTGAAGAAGAAGCAGATATGATTCAGTAAACTGAGCTTCTAAATGAAAATAGGATGAAAAGATATGCCTAACAGGCAAAAGGGAAACAGCTCTTGCATGTACTTGTTCCTAAAGAAAAGTATTTGGCAGCACGTAAACAGCATCAAGTAAGAAAAACTGAATGACAGCACAGACCAATATTGCAGTCCCAAATAAATAAACTATTATTATTAGAATTAATACCAACACAATACATTTCTATGTCAAACAGTATTTCTAGTCATCATAGTGAGACGTATGTGTGTACATTTACTTATATAGCTTCTTAGAGATAAATCCTTAAATATTTCTCATCTCTGCCTACCAGGCACGATCAAGTTGGCTGACCAAACAAGTATTTGGCAGAATTCACCTCAGTTTTCACAGTTATACCATCCTACGGTTGAAAGTAGCTATGACACTTCCTTGAGATTCATTGTAAGACAAGCTGATCTGTATGTAACAGGCAGCTACGCATAACAAGACCCTATGCTTTAGCCTGTCCGTACACGGTTCCCTGCTGTTATGAAAAAGGTGTTGGCCAGGAGAGGATTCTCCCATCAAAACATTATCCAAGTTTGCTCCACTTGTTTTCTCCAGTCAAACCACTGTTAAGTTATGCTGCTGGCTTCCAGCTTGCACCTGCTGCATTCTTCTGGAAAAAGTTTATCAGATTGCAGGGAAGAGACAACACAAATCCAAAAGCATTTCAGCTGTGTAAAGGATAAATTTTCACCTCTTGTAGGTTCTCTTCCCTAGGCAAACAATACTAAATGCTAAAAAACAAACCCCAGACCTCAAGAAAACAAAGTGCACATTCAGCATGTTGACCGCTAGTAGGATTATCCTTCCTCTAATTCATGCAGTTCCACAGAAAGATATTCCTTTCTGCCAAGCACCTAGTTAAAAAGATGTTCCCAACAAATAACTGCCCTCAAATACCCACGCAGACAGAAAAGCAGCCTGCTTCCTGAGGTGAGCTGTCCCTCTCAGTGTCTCCCCCAGCCTTCACCACAGCACATCCAAAGAGCAGAGCTGGCACAACACCTATCAGGAAGCTAAACTCTGGAGGAGAAATATGTCATTCATGGAGATACACCCAACCACTCATGAGACATGTATACTATAATACGGCATAATTGCCACTTCTGGGTTTATAATGTTCCTATCAAAGCTCCACATGTAAAATCTCCATCACTTTAAAAGACATCATTAAAGAAAAAAAAAATCTCCATTAACTTATCTATTTCTTCAATATACAAAGTCTATAAAGTTCAAGAGAGTCAGACACAAAGCCACTTGTCACACATAGCAACCTCCCAATAACTCAATGAGACGATATCTGAGAAAAGATTCACCCCTTATATTCTGCATCCCAAGAGATTGAAAACGGTTCATTTCACATGCCCAGAATGATCAAACTAATTTTTATGTGGTTTTGGGTGTCTCCAAATGCTTTCAAAGAGTGTCATGCATTGTGCACGGAAGACACATAAATACTTATTTCACAGAGATTTAAATGCAAATCATGCTGCTTTATAAGGATTCAAGTTTCCTAGACCTTCACAGAAGAACTGGTACTTTCTACTTGATAAACTAGGTTGAAAATGTCACGAACGTCATAGTGACTTACTTGTTCTCATTGCTGGCATCATATCGAGGCATAGGGTCAAAATCATTTCCATTGACATCAAAACTGGCCTGCGAATCCTGTAGCCAACAGGTGAAAAAAAAAAAGTTTCTCATTAATTAGCCATTGGCTCATATGGCCTGCATATTCTTGAGCAGGTTCCTACAAGACAGTAATTAGGTTAACTAAGATTCCTGAGGTTTTATGATGATTGCATGTTTTAGGAAAGGATTATACATTTAATAATTATGGGATTTACATATTTTATTTTATTTTATTTTTGGAAAAGGGAGAAGGATAACAAATGCTCTGAAAAAACATAGTTCCAATGTCAGAAAGGAAATAAAAAGTGGTGTTTCATTAAACCAGAGGACTACATTTCTTCTAAGAAACTTCTGGAATTAAAGAGAGCTCATCTTAAAATTTGTGATTTTTCTAAATGTTTCAAGATCATCTGCACAACAATGACTGAAATTTCAGTCATCATTTCAAGCAATAAGAATAATACAATTTTCTTAAGAATATTGTTATAAAAATACAGCTTGAAATGCGATATAAACTGCATTTCCATTTTTGTGGCAGTGTAACTGCTTCAAATATTTGCAAGATATCTCCATATTTTTGTTCCATATTTTACATTTACCAGGATTTTTACAGCTAAAAATAGTTTATAGAGTAAATAGCTGCTGGTTTGTATGTCTCCCATTAGTCGATGCGGTAGCATGGGGTGTGTTGACGTGGCAAGCAGCTCTTTTTAATCTCTTCTTTGTTCAAAACCAGTTACCACATCCACCTCAAATATTCCTGTTTGCAGCCACACCAGCAATAATCAGACATATAGACATTTGTCATCAAAAAAGCAACGTGTACTGCTTTGGGGGAATTCCTTGTTGGCGCGAGGAAAGGGAGAGAGGACGTGGTAAGGGAATAAATAGCTGCTTTTAAATTCAGTGGAGGGACAGTACTGGGATGAGGTGACATATGATACAATCCCGGTCATTCACTGAAGAGGTAAAATTATATTTGGGTTGTTTAAATAATTTAAGAGATTAAAATGAAGATGTGGCATGCATTAGGATCAAGCATACACTGACAAATAGGGAAACTGCCTGTTGCTTGTGTTTGTGCAGTCCTCCTCATGTATTTCAAAGCTGAGTTCCACATGCAGCATGGGGAAGGATATGGAAATATGGCTAATTTAAAATAAATGGCTTTAAACTGTGGACACAATTGTAGCTTTTGATGCGTTGTTAAAGATGTTTTTGTTACCTTCATCTCTTCAGTGCTCTGTCAAGATGATATGCTCACTGGCAAAAACCCTGTGTTCAGGGCTGTGTTTTACAAGATTTATGTGAGTAATGAGACTGAAGGTATATGTATTCCCTGTGCTGGCCATCCTCACCAGTCTCACTCAATCCAAATGTATTTGTTTATTTTCTTACCTCTTCTGAATGTACACCTTGCACACTTGATTTCAGAGAAATTATAAGGTCCTCAAGGTCATGTGCTTTCAGGTAATGCCTAAGCCCAAAGCACAAGACTCCAGCAAAGCATGACCCTCATCATCCAAACACCGTTACACTCTGGCACTAACACCCACTGGAGAAGCAGCTTCTCCTCATGTTATACAATCTTTCCAAGGTATATTAAACCAACCATTTAAATATGATGAACCACAAGCAAGCAGAAACCTCATGAGGCAACATGAAATATAGGACAAAGAAAACAAAGGTCTATTACAAATTGTGAGGAGACTCACTGGAGTTAAGAGAGATTTACTGGAAAGAGCCCAAAATATTCTACACCTGTTGTTAAATGAGTTAATCATAGCAAATAATGTCCTTTTCCTTTAATATTATTTCTAGCAGTAAGATAAATAGCTTTAAAAATAAATACATGTAACGATATGCCTAAAATTACAGTCCTTGAGAAAAGTGATTGTCTTGCTAGATAAATGTATTTGCCAAAAATGGACTTCAGCTGCATGCATAAACTGAAAAGCAGTGTATTCCATTTATAAGTTCTGAAAGTGTGAGGGTATTAAGCAAAATAATTACAGAAAAGAGAAAAAACATCTGATTATTAGTTCCAGTCCTACAGAAATTCAGGACTGGTCTACAAGAGGCATCCAGACAGCAAATACATACAGACTGAACGTAATCTTAACTAAAACAGTATAGATTACCAAAAGCTGTCTTCCTTCCTCCCATTGGTGTTAACATTAGAGGAAGCCTTCATAGGATTCTTTCTCCTTCCCGCCTCCCTCCCTCCATCTCTCCAGGAGCAACAAATTCATTCAGGGTAATAATAAAGCAGCAAATCTGGACTCCTGTGGACACTCACATAATTCTGCATCAAATCTGGATGGTTTCTTTCGATGCCGTCATCCAGGATGGTGACCACAACATTCTTTCCAGTGTAACCTCTCTTCCAAGCACCTACTATATTCATATCTGATTGGCAGTGGTGGGTGTTATCACTGCAGTGCTGGGGAGAGAAGAGGAGATAAAGATGTTGGATGTTGCAGAATAGTGAACAGTGTGGGGCTGAGATATTATATACTACTTTAACATTACCATCTAAATCAGCACATAAGCATATAAATTTGAATAGCAACTATACAAGATCAACACCATAGTTCAGACAGAAAACAATTTAAAAAGAAATGCCAACTTAAATGAAAATTGCTAGACTTGCTTACTTCTTTTTCAGATTATTCTTCATGCTAAGCAACAGAAAGGGGAAGTGTCCAGCCATACTGAATCAGTATAAGCAATGTGTAAAACAAAGCAACTATTCCTGGCTGTTAAGCATGCTCACTTGAAAAATATATTTGAATTATTTGAATTTTTTTAGAAAAAACAATCCATATGTGGATAAAAGTAGACAAATGCCTACACAGAAATGGTCATGGAAAGAAAACTTGCTTTTTGGAGCTTATGTGCTGTATAATTTCTTGACAGAATGTCTGGAAAGTAATCCAGATTCATTTCTATCTACAAAAGAGGGCTTTTGTCAGGTTTTGTGCAGTATCAGCAGGAGATGAGCAGTAGTTAAGAACCTGTAACCAAAACAACACCCTGAAAAACTTGCAGCTTAAAGTGTCTAATGAATTGTAGACAGTTAGAGACAGTTGAGAACAGCCTGGGGTACAGCTTTCAGAGCAACCAAGTCCAGCGCAGCAAGAAAGAAAGTTTAGGGTGCATTAAAACTGAAAGCCTCTTCCTTGATATGAATGAGCCCAGCTCATGTGAATCAATCTGGCTTTCCATGGCAATGAGACATGACCTTCAGGTATTCATATGCCCCATTAGCGACTCTCTAACCCACATGCGGAGGCCCAGCCTGTGAAGTGAGTTCAATAAACTTCTCACCAGCACTGCTTTCCTTCAGTTTCTCCAGGTTCAGACAGAGTAACAGGCAGAAAAGAAAAAGAAAAAAAAAAAAAAGAAACACAAAACGGGGGGCAAGGAAGGGGAAAAGCAAAGGGTGGAAAGGGTGGAAAGAAGGAAAAAGAAATTTTATAATCTTGTATCGTAGCAACAGTGGCCACATGAGCATTCTCGACCTCTCTCCCTGCCCCACTGCCTTGTGTCCCCACTTCAGCCTCACGTTTTGGCACTCCACAATTTGTAAGAAGTATAAATACATTCAGAGGGATGCACTCTGCCTTGACTTAATCCATCCCTCTCCTCCCTAATGTAAGCACACTGAAGAACTGTTAGCCATACTGGGTGCAAACTGACACCACATTACTATTAAATTGCAATTTCCCTCCTCCTTTTTTTCTCCAGTTTAACACCCTGGACTGTCATACATGAACTAGAGGAATTAAGAGTAGTCATTTGCTGTTAGTAAAGCAAGACTATATTACTAGGCACTACATATATATATATATATATACACAGTATAAAGTCTCTCTCAGGGTCTTTCCCTTGTGTCTGCAAGTATCTGTCTCTCTTGCACTCCAGGGACTAGTTCCAAGGAATGTATAAGACAGGCTTAATGCTTTTGTTCTGTGTATTGTGTGGAAATACTCACACTGCTGGCTTTATGAAATTAATTACAGTCTAAACTAGCCATCTGTACACTGAATGTAACGGCTGTGCACATGAGGCTTTCAAACATATAAACAACGGGGTTAAAAGTACGTAATGTTTACAGGTGTATTTGCAATTTTCAAAAGTGTTACTGAAATAAGCATCAGAAAATACCTGCAAAAGCTATGAATATCATAATTCACATGTTGCTAATGTGAAGACAAGGAGACAAAAAGGTGGAAGCACCAGCCGCCAGCCACAGTGTAAACCTAACAGAGAGCTGCAATCAGGATTCCTGGCTCTGACCTCCAGACAAATTTACTGGGCCATTACACTGCCTCTTCACACCCTTCTCTGAAATGTCAAATGACCCTTTAGCTCCTTTGCTGATTGTCTTGCCCTCTCTTCCTAGGGGATGAGCTTGTTGTTTTTGCTTCCATGCCAGTCAAACCACCAGGCTGAGCAAGCATAGGTGTTTTTAATCCTCATTCACTTGCAAACGCTTTGGCTCCCTGCCAGAAGATCACCGCTTTTTCCCTTAATAATGTTGGCACACTCAGTTGCCCTCACTTACCTTACCTGAGCTTCTGCTTTTGTCGTGGTGGCTGAAAGAGGCTAATTCATCAGCTGCTTTGCTACATGCAGGCAGACAAACACAAGACAACAGACATCTCTTGTTTTACCATGTGCTCTGATGATTCTCTCAAGAGACATGCCAAATCAAATTGATATTTAAATTATCTTGCTCTGCTCCAAGACTGGGCAGAAAGCTAGTCTAAACAATCTTTTTGCATAAATGAAATTCCAGGTGTAAAGCAGGCATAACTGCATGTCTACTTATAACTTTGGATCACAGCATCTGTGACGTATGGATACAAAATGCAAAGGCAGCAGGGAAGTATCCAAGTGGGAGTAGTTCAACAGCAGATGAAGAGTTCAGTTCTTATGGTTACAACAGATAACTCATTCTCAAGTCCTATTAATAGTAGCATCTTTGTTTTCTTTTTACCTCTATTCTTTACTCTTCTTCCTCCTCTCAACTCTTTTTTTACCTATGCTCTTCTCTTTCACTGTTCCTAGCCCTGTTCTTCTCTTCCAATACTGTCTTCTATGACTCAAATTCCAGTTTTGTTTCATTCATCACCTGATCCCAGATTCCCGAATTTTAACTCCAAACTATACCTTCCCTCGGGTTAGTGCATGATTTTCTCCAGATTAAACAGATCGTGCACTTTCCTCTCAAAGCAGTCAAATTTGTCTTTTATCAGGAACACCTGAAATCTTGGAGTGCAATCACTTTTCAAATACTATATAATACGGTATAGATATGCTGTTCCACATTGAACAGCATCTAAGATGCCATCTTTTGCTTGGTTTCACTTGCTCTCTTTCCTGTCCCTTTAAATTCCTCTGTCCTTCAAAACATTTCTTGTAAGGAATTTTCTGCTACTGGGTTCCATTCTATAATTTTTCTATAAACATTTGCTGCTTCTTTACCACCTATCCAAATTACATTGTCAGCTTCTTAGTAGGCTGTTTTTTAATGAATTTGGAAATACTGTTTCAATTTACAGTGTTACCCCCCCCCCAAAAAAAAAAAAATCTGTAATGAAAATAAAATTATGTGATCCAGAGTGACTGAATTTATATCAATGGGCAAGTACTGAATTTTATAATTAATTTTCAATCTATTTTTCCTCTTTTCTCTTTTTAGAATAAAATCAAACTTTGTCACGACAATGTACAAAAGCTGTGTGCTTGCAATTTTTTATCAGCTCTGTTAAACTTTGAACTGTTGTTTTTTGAATTTTAAAGGGAATAGTATAAAACAGGTTAGTCTACACAATTTCCCCATCTCCAAACAGATAAAAGTAATTCAGAAATTTCCTGCATTGGTACCACAACTAGACAACTGCAGTAAACCAGCACTATTTCAGCATATATTGTTTTCATCTATCACCTGGAGGATACCATCAAAAAGAATAAACAGCCTCTTGCCCAGTTAAATAGGGTAATTTACTCAGATTTTTGAAAAGCATTCAAAGGTTGATGTTTTTCTTTGGACTATTTAATTGGAAAATGTTAATTATACCACCGTTACTATTTAACAGAAATTCTCTGCAAGGTTGAGAGACTCCTGAAGTACATGTAGGAAGGAAGAGGGTTATAGTAAGAAAAATTTCAGATCTTGAACTTTTCTCATACTTGAAATTCAATGCTTATGGGCATAAAAAACCAAAATAATCACTTAGACATCTTTGGACAGATAATTTGGAAGCCTGCCTTTGTGCAATTAGCAAGCAGATGTAATACTAGAAAGGTTTTCTGTTTTGATGTTTGCATGATGTTTTAAGTATTAAACATGGGCCTGGATTCTCTTAGCTATTTTCTGAAATTCTCTCTAAAAACTAGCTTATGGTTGTTATAATTATCTTAATGTTTCTTGTCTGTTCCACTACTTTTTGTGGTCAAATGCTTGGTGTATCTAGTTAGGGATAAATAACAAAATCATAACAAATCATATCAATGGTCAAAAATCTTTTGGAATTCCAGAGCTTGAAATCAAATTAAAAGAACTATTACTATAAAATTCTGTTCTGTCTTTTGCAATGCCTGTTAGTCTATAAAACCAGAGTAGAAACAGAAGTTTCTAATCCTGCGACATGCAGTCTCTCAGAAATGTTATATTGTGCCCTCTGTAAGGCTTCATGAGCTACCTTGCACTGGTTTCGTGCAGTTTTTGAGTTACAAGGAGTTCTTTGACAAGATCTCATTGATATCTAAAGGGATATAGAGAAACACAAGATGTTAATCAGAATGACACCATTTTAAACCAATCGTGAGTTGACAGGTCTTGGATCTCTGATCTCATTTAGTGCAACAGTACATATGCTTCTGATCCCAGAAAAGCTCTGAAATACTAGTTCCCTGTCAGAAATTAGAAAAGATGGACTCTCTCAGTATTGCAATGAAGAAAAAGGAGAAGGCGAAGAAGAAATACAACAACAACAGAAACAACAAGAAGACAGTCTTCCTGGTTTCATTAGAGTAGTAATTAAACAGACAGAAACAAGCAGACTACAGTCATGTTCTCTACATCGGGGGGTTTTGTCAGGTACTAACCTGTAAGCATGGAGAGGACAGGAGAAGTTGCACAAGGTCGCACATAGAGGAAGAAAAACAGTCATGGGCCTATGCATTGACTTTGATCAACACAAACAGGGAGAAGGGGAACACACAGGGCCAAGGAATGGATCCTGGCATTTCGTGGAACTATCAGAAAAAAGAGACCATCTACCTGTTCTGTGAAGGGAATGTAATGTGGGGCATTTGGCCCTCTTAGCTGGTCCAGGCAATTGCACAAGTTTATCAGCTTTTAACTTTAGTAGAGAAGACATCCTGATGCTATGTTCAGCTTTCTGAGGTACAGTTTCATGAAGTGTTCTAAGTTAAAACTTGCCAATTGTTCTCTCTTTTCCTGCAAAAAAGAGAAATAATCTCTTTTCTTTATGCTCTTGATGTGATCCAATTTTAAAGTGGAATGAAGAAAGTAAGCAGAGAGGTAAACAGGACAGTTGGAAATGTAAAGTCCTTATTAAAATGGCTCATATAATGTAACAGAAATCATGACAACATGCTTTGAAGAGCATAATAACCTGTAAAGCTAATGTGATTTCCTGAAATTATTTTTTGGCTTCTCTAGAGTAAGCACTTGAAAGCTACATTTTCTAAGATGCCTAATAAAATAATGTTTCTTTTTAAAAGTATTTCTCACATTTTTTTATTCTTTCATCACAATAAACAGAAGGTGAAAGAAAGATTTTTAAAAGGAGAGGATGTACTTGCAGTGGTTTTTTTTATTTTTCTCAGACTTAACTTGATATTTAGTGCATGATACACAGCAATTGCTAACTGCATAGGCAATTATTTTCTTCTGAGATTCATCTTTAAATAATTTCTCATTATTGTTGCACACAATATTTTTAAGCTCTAGCAGGAGCAGGCAGGTAATATAAAGCCTGATTCATCTCAAATACAAGATTTTTTTGCATTAAATTATATCTGACTTCTGGAGTCAAGTTTTAGTGAATTGCTACTTTTTAAAATCTGTGTCTGTATCAAAAGAAATATTTAAAGAATGTACCATATTAAATATTTAACACCAATTTATTGCCTGTGCAACCTCAGAGGGTCTAGTTAATTTACTTCAGAGATGAATTTGGTTCTTAAGCTTTATTGATTCTTCAAGTTAACAAACAAAAATATACTTAGAGGCCAATAAGAACAATCACAGACATACATTATTTTATGTCTGTTTAAGCAATGAAAGAGGACAGAAAATCAATACAAAAGGGCTTCTCATATTCAGAGGAGTAGCTGATGGCTACAGTGAGATAAGAACAATTTACAAGACTATATGTATGGGTTTTGCGCAGAAATAAGGAGCTAATAAATCTTTTTATCTGGCTCCGATTACATTGCTGTTCTTTCCACAAACAGAATAATTCAGAATGTGTTAAAATTGTATTCATGACAATTCCATCACTTTTCCATCACAGGCAGTTTTTTTTTAAGTCAACACTGGTTGTTTTTCTGTAACCCGTGTGCTGGTTTAAACATGAGTTAACTCAGGGAAGCCTTCTATGTCCATGTTCTGCAGGCTGATGACAGCACAGCCTTTTTAGGAGTGAGAAACTCCCACCCTTCTCAGTCTACAGATAGCAAAGTTTCTCTCCCAGTTGCAAATTTTGCAACCTGCAGAGGCACAGAAATAATCTGCTTCTAATATCACCTCTACTTTCTACATGGGGCATGACCTCTGGCTCCATTAGGATGTCTGCCTCTAGACCTGTTTCCTTCCCATGTCAGAGCAACACCAGAGACTCCCTCAAGGCAAAGACAGAAATGTGGCTAAAATGTATCTGAAAATACATCATGGTCATTGTGCACGTTCTGCTGCCTCCACTAAGAGGCAAATACAAAAAGTGGCATTCACAAAATCTGCAAAAGGTTCACCACATTATCCCAGAGAGCAAAAATACAAATATGTACAGAAATAAATTAAAGAAGAAGAGAAGGAGGATGAGGCAGCCAGAATGTGCCCAATTGCCACTGGATGCAAAAATCATCCATATGTATGGCATATTACAGACCTGGTGCATCTTGTATATCCTTGAATCAGTGCTCACATGTTGAGAGGTATGTGTCAATCTTTGAACAGATTTCTTCCTGGGAAGCATTGAGAGAAAGAGAAGAACCCAATGCAGAACATCTTGGAGAGTTAGTAAAGGACAGAGAAGGGAGAAAAGAAATAATTTCCACAGCCTGTGGCTACTGCTAAGAAATGCAGGAAGGAAAGAAGTATGCATGGAAATATATATCTGTAACAGAAAAAAGGAAGACGCAGGTAACTACGAAGTGGTCAGGTTCATCTCTTTGCCCAGCAAGATCATGGAGCAAATCCTCCTGGAAACTGTGCTAAAGCACATGGAAAATAAGGAGGTGACTGGTGACAACCAACATGGCTTCAATAAGGGCAAATTGTGCCTGATTAATTTGGTTGTTTTCTACAAGGGGGTTACAGTATTGGTGGACAAGGGAAGAGCCAACTGATGCCACCTACCTGCACTTGTGCAAAGCATTTGACACTGTCCCGCACAAAACCCTTGTCTCTGAATTGGAGAGACATGGATTTGACAGAAGGATGACTCACTGCATAAGGAACAGGCTGGATGGTCGCACTCAAAGAGTTGTGGTCAATGGCTCTATGTCCAAGTGGAGACCAGTGACAAGTGGTGTTACGCAGGGGTCGGTATTGGGAACAGTGTTTAACATCTTTGCTGGGGCCATGGACAGTGGGATCAAGTGCACCCTCAGCAAGTTTGCCGATGATACCAAACTGTGCGGTCTGTTCGACACACTGGAGGGGAGGGATGCCATCCAGAGGGACCTGGACAGGCTTGAGAGGTGTGGGCCCATGCAAAACTCATGAAGTTCAACAAGGCCAAGTGCAAGGTTCTGAACCTGTGTTGAGGCAATCCAAAGCACAAATATAGGCTGGGCAGAGAATGGACTGAGAGCAGCTCTGAGGAGAAGGACTCGGGGGTGTTGGTTGATGAGAAGCTCAACATGAGCTGGCAACGTGCGCTTGCATGCCGGAAAGCCAACCATATCCTGGGCTGCAACAAAAGAAGCATTAGCAGCAAGTGGAGGGAGGTGATTCTCCCCCTCTTCTCCACTCTCATGCAGCTCTGGGGCCTCCAACATAAGAAAGACATGGACCTGTTGGAGGGGGTCTAGTGGAGAGTCATGAAGATGATCAGAGGGCTGGAGCACCTCCTGTACGAGGACAGGCTGAGAGAGTTGAGGCTGTTCAGTCTGGAGAAGAGAAGGCTCCTGGGAGACCTTATAGCAGCCTTCCAGTACCTGAAGGGGACCTACAGAAGAGATGGGGAGGCACTCTTTATCAGGGAGTGTAGTGACAAGACGAGGGGTAATGGGTATAAGCTGATAGAGGGCAGAATTATATTAGATATTAGGAATACATGTTTCACTGTGAGGGTGGTGAGACACTGGAACAGGTTGCCCAGAGAAGCTGTGGATGCCCCATCCCTGGAGGTGTTCAAGGCCAGGTTTGATGAGGCTTTGAGCAACGTGATCTAGTGGAAGATGTCCCTGCCCATGGCAGCGGGGTTGGAACTTGATGGGCTTTAAGATCCCTTCCAACCCAAACAAATCTATGATTCTATGATTCTATAAGATGACTGTATGATGACTGTTACTGCTGTTTCTGCTGCTACTATTGATACTATCACTACCATATAAATAGCCTACTTAGGAAGAAAAGGCCAACAAGTGGATCAAATGTTAATGCATTTTTAGCTGCCTGAAGTCCTGTCTCAGAAAAAAAAGTACAGCTATTCTTTTATTAACCAGAGAGAATGTGTGAAAAGAACAGCTGTTCCCTGGCCTCAGCTGCGCATCATCAACCCTGGGGATCCTGTATTCACAAAGGATGAAATAAATCCTCAGAGAGAATACTTTCCATTCTATCATATTTTGTGGCTTTTGATTCATATTTTTATTTGAGCTCCTCTAAGTCCCAAAAAAGAACGAAAAATAGTGCAGTTTTACAGAAAGCCCCAAGATGCTGCTGCTTTTTTTTTTTTTTAATGCAGTTCATGGAGTCGCCATTATCTAGTAAGTTCAGCTTTCTCTCTCTCTCAAGCTAGACTTGATGTTTTAGTCATCTCTAAGATAATAATTAAACAGAATCGTAAGTCTTGATTTAAAATAGTTTTCATAAATTTCTAAGGATTCTTTCTACACTACCAAAGACAGGCTCTTCACAATCTACTTTTTAAGCTGTTTTCAAAGTAAAAGACCATTACTTCTATCTCGAGTTGTCAAGAAGCATAGGAGAGGAAGGTGTTTTTCTTTAGACTTTGTGTGAACATATGTGACAGAATGAAAGTAACCACATGGAGAGAAGGCCCTGAGCAGATGACTTCAATTAATCATTAACCTTCCCAGAGAATGATGAGAGTGGGAGGAGCCTGGGGCTTATACAAACCCACTTCTCTCCCTCTCCCTTCTTTTCATTTTATAGGGAAAAGCAAAAAGAGATGTTTAAGAAGGATATGCTGCTATGGGAATACTAACTGTTCCTAAATCTACACCTCTATCCAGGCAACAGTGCAAAATGCACAGCTGGCTAAACTCACCCAGGGAAAAAAATAAGCTTCTGCTGTATTTAACAGATGGTGGCACAGGTTCTGAAACAAGTCTTCACTTCAGTCTCGGAATATAATTTTTTAAACATAATTGAGATACAATATTGAAATAGCCTTGGAATATTTCTCAGATGGCTGGAGCACCTCACACACAAGGATAGGCTGAGAGAGTTTAGGCTGTTCAGCCTGGAGAAGAGAAGGCTCCGGGGAGACCTAAAAGCAGCCTGCCAGTACATCAGAGGGGGCCTACAGGAGAGAATGGGAGGCACTTTTCATCAGGGAGTGTAGCGATAGGACAAGAAGAACTGGTTTTAAGCCAAAAAAAAAGGATAGATTTAGATTAGATATTAAGAAGAAATTTTTTACTGTGAGGGTGGTGAGACACTGAAACAGATTGCTCAAAGAAGCTGTGGATGCCCCATCCCTGGAGGTGTTCAAGGCCAGGCTGGATGAGGGTTTGAGCAACATGATCTAGTGGAAGGTATCCCTGTCCCTGGCAGGGAAGTTGGAACTTGATGGTCTTTAAGATCCCTTCCAACCTGAACCATTCAGTGTTTACATTATTATCTTCCTCTGTTTTTGACTGTTAACAAATTAAATTGATTGTGTCTCACCAAGCCGAATCTGTTCCATCTGTTTCTGAACCATAATTGATGAGTGACCCGTCCATGTCCTTGCTTCAACCCACAGGGTTTTACCTTTTGTTCTTCTGATTCTCCTCCCCACCCCACTGGTGGATGGCAGTGGGGGGGAGAGGGCATGAGGGGTGAGTGAGCAGCTACACACATTTAGGCCAGAATATGATGACAGCCCCATATTCCATTATTAGTAATAGAAGAGTTCTTCTCTGTTTTCTTGTAGGTACGTTGAGTTCCTGAGACTGCAACTGCTTCACAGTGCCTTTACTTCAGCAATAAACTTCTATACTTGATACCTAGAAGCCTTTTCCCTAAGAACCATAAAAAGCCACCAGGTTATTGTACCCTTGGTCCCATTATTTCGTTGGTTGGTATGTCAGATGAGATTATAACTTGCCAGAGGACAAACTTTATACTCATGAAACTGTTCTCTTGAGACAGAGGTATAAAAATCACTCCATGCTCTCCTCAGACAGCATTACAGAAATGTTTAATCTAACACTGAAATGCATGCTGTGAAAATTCATTAACAGTACAGCATCAGACTAAGATGAATGGCTGATACTTTAGTTTGCCTATAGGGAAGTAAGTGCCCTAGGCACCAGTGGGCTTTTCACCATTTGAACATGCTATGGTTGATGAATGCAAGGCCCTCTATGTGTTATAAGAGAAACTTGGGAAGATGAGGCCAAACCACTAGAGGGCGTGGCTAGCTATTCTATGCAGATGAGATAATCTGGCAGAAATGGGAGAACTAGCCCAGAGAAATCTAGGGACACCTGGGAAGGAAAAGGAAAAGCTGTTCAAGAACAAAACAAAATCAAAGTTTTGCATAAGGCAAAAAAGTAGCACATAGTCCCTCTTGTTACTGTCTCAGGAAATCTGACTCACCTGACTGAATGTTAAAGTCCTTCTGTAATGCTGAAGAAGGTTAGTCCAGAGACATAGGACACAGCTGTGCATGAAGGACTATGCAAAATAGGCAATGAATGTAAAAATGTGAAAATTGCAAAGTGTCTTAAAGGAAATCTCAGCAGAGTGTCAAGATTCAAGCTACTTCAGAAAACAGGGATGTGGCAAAAAGGTTCTGTATAAGTCCTCATGAAATTTAACAAGGCCAAGTGCAACGCCCTGCACCTAGGTTGAGGCAATCCCAAGCACAATTATAGGCTGGGTGGAGAATGGACAGAGAGCAGCTCTGAGGAGAAGGACTTGGGGGTACTGGTTGATGAGAACCTCAACATGAGCCGGCAGTGTGCGCTTGCAGCCAAGAAAGCCAACCGTGACCTGGGCTGCATCAAAGGAAACATTAGCAGCAGTTCAAAGGAAGTTATTCTCCCCCTCTACTCTGCTCTCGTGAGACCCCACCTGGAGTACTGTGTTCAGCTCTGGGGCCCCAACATAAAAAAGACATGGACCTGCTGGAGAGAGTCCAGAGGAGAGCCACGAAATTGGTCAAAGGGCTGGAGCACCTCCCGTGTGAGGATGGGCTGAGAGAATTGGGGTTGTTCAGCCTGGAGAAGAGAAGGCTCCGAGGAGACTTAATAGCAGCCTTCCAGTACCTGAAGGGGGCCTACAGGAAAGACTGGGAGGGACTCTTTACCAGGGAGTGGAGTGAGAAGACAAGGGGTAACAGGTATAAGCTGAAAGAGGGTAGATTTAGACTAGACATTAGGAGGAAATTTTTCACTGTGAGGGTGGTGAGACACTGGAACAAGTTGCCCAGAGAAGCTGTGGATGTCCCCTCCCTGGAGGTGTTCAAGGCCAGGCTGGATGAGGCTTCCACCAACCTGGTCTAGTGGAGGGTGTCCCTGCCCATGGCAGGGGGGTTGGAACTTGATGGTCTTTAAGGTCCTTTCCAACCCTAGCCATTCTATGACTATATGAAGTCAAATACATTTGCAAACACTGTTTTATGGAGAACTGGATACAGACCAATGTCTGTGGAGCTTTCTAGTAACAGGACTTTAATGGACTTGGGGAGCTGCTGTTAAACTAACCCCCAGCTTCAACACTGAAGACACCTAGACTGCGTTGACTGCAGCAGTACTATGAAGGAACTTCCTCTAGTTGTAAATAAAGTAATTGAATATGTGGAACTGATCTGAGAACGTAATTTTGAATTGATATTACAGGAATGTTTTCCTGTAGACGGACACAATATAGAACGTCAGTATAAGCAACTTTTATGCACATCAAAGGCTCAAAAATGTAATCTGTCTAACTGGGACTAGGAGGACAATCACATTCATAACTGTCAGGCTTATACAGAGTCTGTACATAGGACATTCTCACCTTTGAAATGGTACTTGTTAATGAGCATTTACAGGTATCTTAAAAAACCCAGGAAATCAGCAGATGAGACACTCAGAGAAATCTATGATCAGAGCATTGTCAGAAGTGAAAACTATACACAATCAAATCTAAAATAAATCTAAGAGTTCTTGATTTTATGACTGTTGAAAATTCCTCTGTGGCTACTGCTTTTCCCAGTACTATAGCTACAAAACACTCTTTGTGGCTCTTCTGTTTGGTCTGCATTCTTCCTTGTCATTCCTACTGTCTCTGTCCTTCTCTTCTCTGATTCCTGTCAGTTTGCTTTCTGACTCTCAGATTTCTCTATGTTCAAATCTCAGCTGTAAATGGATCTTCTTTTCCTCATTTGTTTTGTTTCTCCTACTGGCTCTGCTGTTTGACTGAAAATACTATTTTAACCTGAATGTGTGCCAAAAATACATTGCAAAGCGAAAAGGGTTTCCCAAGTAAAAGGGAAATTCTCAGGGAAATATGATGTACCTCCAGTAAACTAACTGGTATTTTTTCAGCTGCTATGTTCTACTATGGAAATGCATCAGGCAGTTACAAAAACATTTTTATTTCCTTAAAAACTGTAATGAGATCTTTGGATCCATTAGAGAAGTAGCATGAATCCATGGGCACTTAATAACACAGCCACTCATAAGGAAACAGTACTGAGCAGGTGCAATTATTAAGTCCCAAATCTTAGGAGCCTGCAATGCGTCCTTGTAGTTTAGGAAAGTTGAAATTACATTCTCCTGTAGCAGAGTCTCAAATCTGATGACACAGAATTTAGTAGAGTGGGAAGTTATGATGGCAATAGAGACAGAGTGATCTGGATCACTTATGAAGGTGAACTCATTTAAGCAATGTGTGTGTAATATAATTTTTTATGAACTCATACATAAAATTATGCACATAGGACTGAGAGTACAAGGCATAAAATGAGAGAAAGTGTCCAGAAACACAGTAATGGTGGAAAGGATTTAAGATGTAAGGTAGACAGTCACCTACAACTTCAAGAAGATGCTCTATGAAGCCATGTATTATTCTTTGATAGTTGAGCAATGGGACAGCAAGAAAAATGGGTTAACACACTTTTTAAAATGATATTATTCCTGGAATGATATGTGCATGTGCCTAGTAGTGATGTTTCAAAAAGGATACTCTTCGAAAATGAGTCCTTGAAGCTTGCTTTCTGAAACAAGTGCTGGAAACACAATTAAGTAGAGACAGAGTTAACTTTCTTCATAATAGCTAGCAAGAGGCTGTGTTTTGGATTTGTGCTCAGAAGAAAGCTGATAAGAAGTCATGTTTACGTGGCTGCCAAGGTTGGCAGACTGGAGAAGCTGGGAGGGAGCACAGCCCCAGTTACTAGCCCAGGATTTGATCTTAGGTTTGGGATTGAGACCCAAGGTGGCCAATAATCTATTCTATAATGTACACGTCATGCCCAGTATATAGGTGAGGACCCTCCAGAGGATAATCCCTTTTGGTTCCAGATCTCTTTTGCTCTGGGTCATCTCACTCCAGGTGGTCGCTTTCCCAGGGCTTTCCCCTCACCACCCAGGTCAGCTCTCAGTCTGGGATGCTCGGAC